>NW_026708660.1:0-40443 GCF_902713425.1 Acipenser ruthenus
TGTTTTTGCAGTTACAGATGTGACACACTTTCCCATGCTCTGGGGTTTGGAGTGTATCCGTTTGATTGTGGTAATTCTGTATTTCAAAATGCTTCACATAGCCTATTACATTTGACATTGATATATCAACACCAGTTGACCATCGTTCTGTTTCAGGCCTTATGTTTTAAACCCAAATATCTTGTACTTGTACATATATTTCTTTCTGTTTTCATTAACATTTAGCAAATATGCATAATTATTTTTATGAAATATTAACATTTAAGGGTGATTTTTATAAAAGTGCAATGTCCCCACTTCCAGCTTTTATACTTTCTCATCAAAACAAAAAGTATTTTATGCAATCATTTTAAAACATGACAATATTTTTTAAAAAGGAATGGTGTATTTTGTTTTAGGTGTTTTAAGTCCTTTCATCTTCTCATTGCAACCAGTCACAGAAATGGAAATTTTTGACGTGTTAAGTAAGATCGACCCTAAAAAATCTGCGGCATTTATCCTTTTTTTGTAAAATCAGCAGCTTATTTGTTATCTTCACCAGTATGTTATTTATTTAACCTTTCTTTTAAAACAGCTGAAATTCCACTAGATTGGAAGTCCTCATTCATCACGCCCCTCTTTAAAGAGGGTGAGGTAACAGATCCCAATTGTTACAGGCCTATTTCTATTTTACCCTGCCTCTCTAAGATTATGGAAGCAATTGTAAATAAGCAACTAAGTCTCTTTTTAGAGAGTAACAATGGCGGTGTTTACATGCAAGTTTTAATCGCGCTACTATAGTGCATTCATGACGTGTCACGCGCAAATGACGCATGATTGTGCTTGTTCCAAAAGTGCACGGCAAAAAAAGTGTGTGACTTAAGTGTCAGGGCAGCAGTGTGGAGTAGTGGTTAGGGCTCTTGACTCTTGACCGGAGGGTTGTGGGTTCAATCCCTGGTGGGTGACACTGCTGCTGTACCCTTGAGCAAAGTACTTTACCTAGATTGCTCCAGTAAAAACCCAACTGTATAAATGGGTAATTGTATGTCGAGTTTGAGGGCCAGCTGACCCTGGCCGAGCTCTCCGACGCCCTCAGTCAGATGCCCTATAACAAATCGCCGGGCATCGATGGGCTGACCGTGGAGTTCTTCAAAAAGTTTTGGGACTTGCTGGGGCCCGCCTTTGCGCGGGTCCTGGAGGAAGCCTACGAGACCGGGGAGATGCCCCTTTCGATGAGGCGAGCGGTGATCACGCTGCTGCCCAAGAAAGGGGATCTCCGCTGCCTTAAGAACTGGCGCCCGGTCTCGCTGCTATGCACGGACTATAAAATCGTGGCCAAGGCCGCCTCCTTGAGGCTCAAGTCCGTGCTGGCAGACGTGATCCACCCCGACCAGTCCTACACGGTCCCGAACCGGACGATTTTCGATAACATCTTTCTGGTTCGGGACCTCCTGCACTACTGCAGGAGGACCGGTCGGTCGGTCGCCTTCTTGTCTCTCAACCAAGAGAAGGCGTTCGACCGGGTGGATCACGAGTATCTCTTCGGAACCCTGCGGGCATTCGGATTCGGGCCGGGGTTCGTCGGCCTGTTCCGGATGCTCTACGCCTCTGCCGAGTGCCTGTTGAAGGTCAACTGGTCCCTGACCGCGCCCCTCGTGTTTGGGAGAGGAGTACGTCAAGGCTGCCCTCTGTCCGGACAACTGTACGCGCTGTGCATCGAGCCCTTCCTCTGCCTCCTTCGCAGGAGGCTCACGGGGATGGCGCTCGGCGCGCCGGACACGAGGGTGGTCCTGTCGGCTTACGCCGACGACGTGCTCCTGGTGGCCTCCGATCCGGTCGACCTGGAGAGGATGCGGAGCTGCCAGAGCGTTTACTCTGCCGCGTCCTCTGCCAGGATCAACTGGACCAAATGCTCCGGGTTGTTGGTAGGCCCCTGGCGGGTGGACTCCCTCCCTGCCGCGCTCCAGCAGTTCCAGTGGAGCGCGGACAGCTTCAAATACCTGGGAGTCCACCTGAGCCCCGCGGAGACCTCGGTCGCAGCCAACTGGGTGGAGTTGGAGGACAAGGTGGCTGCGAGGCTGAGGTCGTGGTCGGGTCTGCTGAAACTGCTTTCCTTCAGGGGACGGGCTTTAGTGATCAACCAGCTGGTGGCGTCGATGCTTTGGCATCGACTCACCGTCCTGAGCCCGCCCCCTGAGTTTGTGGCCAGGGTCCAGAGGAAGCTGACGGACTTCTTCTGGGCCGGAAAGCACTGGGTCTCTGCGGCGGTGCTGAGCCTCCCTCTGGCCGAGGGAGGACAGGGGTTGGTGTGCATCAGGACTCAGGTGCACACCTTCCGCCTCCAGACCCTGCAGAGATTCCTGTACGCGGACCCGGCCCCGCAGTGGTGCGCGCTGGCCTCCCTCTTCCTGCGCCAGCTGCACCGCTTGGGCTACGACCGGCAGCTGTTTTGGCTCGACCTCCCAGGGATCCGTCTCCCCGAGCTGCCGGTCTTTTACAGGGACCTGCTCAAGACCCGGAGCATGTTCGACATCGGCCGAGACGCGGTTCCGACCGAGGGGGAGGAATTCCTTCTGGAGCCCCTGCTGCACAACCCCCATCTAGGTGCGCAGGCGTTGGAATCCCCCGCGGTGCGGAGCCTGTTGATCTCGGCCAAGGTGACCAGAGTCTGGGATCTCCTGGATCACCAACGCTCGGCGTGGCTGACTCCCGAGTCGCTGGCCGCCAGGGCGACTCGGGGGACCCTCAGAACGGCCCGCCGGGCGATCCGGGAGTGCAAGGCAGCTTTGCACCCAGACTCTGTCGGGTATCTCGAGGGGGTCCTCAGGACCGGGGAGCCATCGTTCCTCCCTACCCCCGGCTCTCCGGTCCTGCTGATCAAACCAAAGGATCGGGCTCCCCCTCAGCCTCCCCTCGAGAATCACCTGAGCAGGACCTCGCAGTTCTCCTCGACCCCCCTTCGTTCCATGTCGAGGAGGACCCTGTACGCGATGGCGCTCCACACCCTCCACTTCCTCGCCCTCGTCTCCCGCCGAGACACCGCTTGGCGGGAGCCCCTCCAACCCCCGGAGGGCGAGAGGCCCCAGTGGGAGGCTTTGTACTCCCCGCTGGTCCCCAGAGGCGCTGGGGACCTGGGCTGGAGGGTGCTACACGGAGCGCTCGCGTCAGGAGAGGTCCTGCGTCACTTCACCGACTCGGACCCCGCATGCCCTTTCTGCGGCGAGTCCGAGTCGGTGTTTCACATTTATTTACTTTGCGCCAGGCTGCAGCCTTTCTTTTTGTTTTTGAAAAACCTCCTGCTGCAGTTCTGGCTGCATTTTTCCCCCACCCTTTTTATTTTCGGGCACCCTGTTCGTGGCTCCACCAGGAAGAGGGACCTCCTGGTGAATCTGCTCCTGGCTCTTGGAAAACTTACCATCTACAAGACCAGGAAGCGTAAGATCACCGGGGAGGGTCTCTTTGACTGTTGGGCCATGTTCAGGGCCCTCCTTCGTTCCCGGGTGGCGTTGGAGCATGCCGACGCGGAGTCCACTGGCGACAGGACGGCTTTTGTCGACCAGTGGGCTCTGGGTGGCGTGCTCTGCGCCACCCCCCCCTTTGTTTTGAAAATTTAATTTACAGTTTTTTGTTGGCACCCCCCTTTTGATTAGGGGGCGCCATACTGTATTTTTTCACCGGCTGCCAATAGGCGGCCGGCGCAGTTTTTACCGGCCATTAAATAGGCTGTACCCTTGAGCAAAGTACTTTACCTAGATTGCTCCAGTAAAAACCCAACTGTATAAATGGGTAATTGTATGTCGAGTTTGAGGACCAGCTGACCCTGGCCGAGCTCTCCGACGCCCTCAGTCAGATGCCCTATAACAAATCGCCGGGCATCGATGGGCTGACCGTGGAGTTCTTCAAAAAGTTTTGGGACTTGCTGGGGCCCGCCTTTGCGCGGGTCCTGGAGGAAGCCTACGAGACCGGGGAGATGCCCCTTTCGATGAGGCGAGCGGTGATCACGCTGCTGCCCAAGAAAGGGGATCTCCGCTGCCTTAAGAACTGGCGCCCGGTCTCGCTGCTATGCACGGACTATAAAATCGTGGCCAAGGCCGCCTCCTTGAGGCTCAAGTCCGTGCTGGCAGACGTGATCCACCCCGACCAGTCCTACACGGTCCCGAACCGGACGATTTTCGATAACATCTTTCTGGTTCGGGACCTCCTGCACTACTGCAGAGGACCGGTCGGTCGGTCGCCTTCTTGTCTCTCGACCAAGAGAAGGCGTTCGACCGGGTGGATCACGAGTATCTCTTCGGAACCCTGCGGGCATTCGGATTCGGGCCGGGGTTCGTCGGCCTGTTCCGGATGCTCTACGCCTCTGCCGAGTGCCTGTTGAAGGTCAACTGGTCCCTGACCGCGCCCCTCGTGTTTGGGAGAGGAGTACGTCAAGGCTGCCCTCTGTCCGGACAACTGTACGCGCTGTGCATCGAGCCCTTCCTCTGCCTCCTTCGCAGGAGGCTCACGGGGTTGGCGCTCGGCGCGTCGGACACGAGGGTGGTCCTGTCAGCCTACGCCGACGACGTGCTCCTGGTGGCCTCCGACCCGGTTGACCTGGAGAGGATGCGGAGCTGCCAGAGCGTCTACTCTGCCGCTTCCTCTGCCAGGATCAACTGGGACAAGTTCTCCGGGTTATTGGTGGGTCCCTGGCGGGTGGACTCCCTCCCCGTCGCGCTCCAGCAGTTCCAGTGGAGCGCGGACGGTTTTAAATATCTGGGAGTCCACCTGAGCCCCGCGGAGACCTCGGTCGCAGCCAACTGGGTGGAGTTGGAGGACAAAGTGGCTGCTAGGCTGAGGTCGTGGTCGGGTCTGCTGAAAGTGCTTTCCTTCAGGGGCAGGGCTCTGGTCATCAACCAACTGGTGGCGTCGATGCTCTGGCATCGACTCACCGTCCTGAGCCCGCCCCCTGAGTTTGTGGCCAGGGTCCAGAGGAAACTGACGGACTTCTTCTGGGCCGGAAAGCACTGGGTCTCTGCGGCGGTTCTGAGCCTCCCTCTGGCCGAGGGAGGGCAAGGGTTGGTGTGCATCAAGAGCCAGGTGCACACCTTCCGCCTCCAGACGCTGCAGAGATTCCTGTACGCAGACCCGGCCCCGCAGTGGTGCACGCTGGCGTCCCTTCTGTTGCGCCAGCTGCACGACCTGGGCTACGACCGGCAGCTCTTTTGGATCGATCTCCGGGGAATCCGTCTCCCCCGAGCTGCCGGTCTTTTACAGGGACCTGCTCAAGACCCGGAGCATGTTTTCTATCGGCCGAGACGCGGTTCCGACCGAGGGGGAGGAATTCCTTCTGGAGCCCCTGCTGCACAACCCCCATCTAGGTGCGCAGGCATTGGAATCCCCCGCGGTGCGGAGCCTGTTGATCTCGGCCAAGGTGACCAGAGTCTGGGATCTCCTGGACCACCAACGCTCGGCGTGGCTGACTCCCGAGTCGCTGGTCGCCAGGGCGACTCGGGGGACCCTCAGAACGGCCCGCCGAGCGATCCGGGAGTGCAAGGCAGCTTGCACCCAGACTCTGTCGGGTATCTCGAGGGGGTCCTCAGGACCGGGGAGCCATCGTTCCTCCCTACCCCCGGCTCTCCGGTCCTGCTGATCAAACCAAAGGATCGGGCTCCCCCTCAGCCTCCCCTCGAGAATCACCTGAGCAGGATCTCGCAGTTCTCCTCGACCCCCCCTTCGTTCCGTGTCGAGGAGGACCCTGTACGCGATGGCGCTCCACACCCTCCACTTCCTCGCCCTCGTCTCCCGCCGAGACACCGCTTGGCGGGAGCCCCTCCAACCCCCGGAGGGCGAGAGGCCCCAGTGGGCGGCTTTGTACTCCCCGTTGGTCCCCAGAGGCGCTGGGGACCTGGGCTGGAGGGTGCTACACGGAGCGCTCGCGTCAGGAGAGGTCCTGCGTCACTTCACCGACTCGGACCCCGCATGCCCTTTCTGCGGTGAGTCCGAGTCGGTTTTCCACATTTATTTCCTTTGCGCCAGGCTGCAGCCGTTCTTTCTGTTCCTCAAGAACCTCTTGCTGCAGTTCTGGCTGCATTTTTCCCCCACCCTTTTTATTTTTGGGCACCCTGTTCGTGGCTCCACCAGGAAGAGGGACCTCCTGGTGAATCTGCTCCTGGCTCTTGGCAAACTTACCATCTACAAGACCAGGAAGAGTAAGATCACCGGGGAGGGTCTCTTTGACTGTGGGGCCATGTTCAGGGCCCTCCTTCATTCCCGGGTGGCGCTGGAGCACGCCTACGCGGAGTCCACTGGCGACATGACGTCTTTTGTTGACCAGTGGGCTTTGGGTGGCGTGCTCTGTACCACCCCCCCCCCCCCTTTGTTTTGAATATTTAATTTACCCACTGGCTTAGTTAACGGCCGGTTTTTGTTGGCCCCCCCTTTTGATTAGGGGGTGCCAAACCGAATCTTTTCACCGGCTGCCTTCGAGCAGCTGGTTGTCGAGCAGTCTGTTATCGGCCATTAAATAGGCTGTACCCTTGAGTAAGGTACTTTACCGAGATTGCTCCAGTAAAAACCCAATTGTAAAGTGGGTAATTGTATGTAAAATAATGTGTAAAAAATAATGTAATTGTATGTAAAAATAATGTGATATCTTGTAAAAACTGTAAGTCGCCCTGGATAAGGGTGTCTGCTAAGAAATAAATAATAATAATAATAATTACACTTTGGTAAAGCATGGTAAAGTGCGCGCTAATTGGCCTCATTAGTCCCATAGCAACAAACTCCACAGTCGTGCAAAATACTTAACGATAGATTTTCATGAAATAACACGATACCTCCTCCACTTCCCCTATGTAAAAGAACGCTCTTCTCTGGGATACGGTCTTTCTGCCCTCCTCTGTAGCGTAAGTAAGATTTTCCTTATCCCAGTCTTACTAATACAAATCAGTTAAATATCCATCCATCCATTATTATCAATCCGCTTCTCCTGATGAGGGTCACGGCTAAATTATATATAAATTGCATATATAGATGTTGATTTATACCATTATTTATTCATTTCAGTGTATTATGAACGATGCATGAAAACTACTAGATTGTTATGACCAGCATTATTATCATAATAATAATGATACTACGAATAATGTAGCTTTTTTCCCGCAGGATGTTTCAAGCTTCCACCCCTTCTGACAGCACGCAACACCAGATTGACCAATTGTGAATTGTTTCACAGTCTCTGTTTTACATGTGAATCCTAAGAATAATTTCTGGAAAATAATATCATACCGCACATACCCACGCGTAAAAGGGCTTTATCTCCCCAACCACAGTAGCTAGAACGTCCAAACCAACTTTAATGTGAAGAAGACCAATTGTGAATTGTTTCAAAAGCTCTCCTTTACATGTGAATCAAACAAATAAATTGTGAAAAACAATAACATACTGCATATACGCACACAGCCTACCTGACACGCGTAAAATGGCTTTATCTCCTCAACCACAGCAGCTACAGCGCTCAAACCAACTTTAATTTAAAGGATGCCAAATGTGAATTGTTTCACAGTCTGTGTTTTACCTGTGAAGCCTAAGAATAGTTTGTGAATACAATAAAATATTGCATATACACACCACCGTCCCAGCGTCAATTAAAAGTTCTTGATATCCCCATCCACAGCAGCTAGCATTTTTAAAACAACTTTAATTTAAAGAAGACCAGTTGTGAATTGTTTCACAGCTTTTGTTTTATATGTGAATCTTAATAATAATTTGTGAAAAAACTAATGGTTTGGGATATCAAGCCATTTTACGCATGTCGGGTTAAGTGTGTGTGCATATGCAATATGTTTTGTTTTTCACATAGTATTCTTAGGATTCACATGTAAAACAAAAGCTGTGAAGCAATTCACAACTATTCTTCTTTAAATTAAAGTTGGTTTGAATGCTGTAGCTGCTGAGTACAGAAGGATGTACCGTCTGATTGCACGCACCGCTACCAGGCAGGATCGGCAATACAGCCACCTTTTGGAAACGCTGGACCACGTTGATCAACAGCACCAAGAGGTGGTTGCGTTGCACGCCGAATTTCTGCACACAATACGATTCCTTTCCTGCAAACCCATTGCATGGGACTGAAGGAGTTCTTCCCATACAAGACTTAATCTAGCCAGTGTTTGTCTGCGTCTTCTCCATCCATCAATTTTTGTCACAACTACGTTGTAACTAGGCCTATGATTTTATATACCCTTATAAATAATTAGCAAATACACACACATTATGTATTTATTATATTAACAGCGTTTGTGTAAGTTTCCACATTTTCTGCATAATTAATTTTAATATTTTAACAAAGTTGTGTTTGAAACCAACACATCATGAGTTGTTTTTTTAATATATTTGTTCCATATTAACGCATATTTGTGATTATTGAATGCATAATCTTTTTGTTTAGCACATTAACAATTACGCAGTTGGCTAAGATATCCTGCGTACTGTGGTTTGCTTCCTGTCGCTGGATTTCATTCGACTGACTTGACTGACTTCGTAAGAAGTACTGATCAATGCGAGGCCCTTGTCCCTTCTCCCTCAAGCATTTCATTCTCCCTTGATGAATCTTCAAACCCCTGACCGTTGTCGCCTTGCTCCAGCTGCAGACACAAACCTGGAGTTCCATGTCTTTGCTAACTGCAGATCTTGAACTAGTCTTTTGTGAAGTACTCTCCATACTCATATCCATTTCCGTTCCTAAGTTGTTAACTGTATTGTCCAATGTTGAGTCATCTTCCTCCCCCGCTCTCGCAGACTCTAGGGGTATTTTTCTCTTTAATTTCTTAGAAGTCTTGGGTGGTTGTCTCCAGCATCGAGCTGGATACTGCCGACCAGGGTAGCTAACCCTTGCCAGCCCCAATGGGGTCTCTTTCCTCCTGTCAGCTGTCTCTCCAGGCTGTCACAAGGTCTTTCCCTTGTTGCCAGCTGCACTATTCACAGCAGTCACTGGACGTATCCAGATATTCATGATTTCCATTACACGAGAGTAGATGTTAAAATTCATGCTGATTTGAACTCGGCTCTCGCCAAGATAAGCACCAACTAAGACGTAGCTTTACAGTAAACTAATGTGATCCATATGTGTCTCCATCCATTTACGTTTCCTTCCATATGATGATGTAGATATCCTTCTGTCTGGTGTTAATGGCTGAAGTGTAATGCTGGCTCCAGGGATCAGCTTATTTTGCCTCCCTGGCACATCAGCACACACAACGGCTGCGATGCTGGATCCGGGGATCAACCACAGTGCGGCCTCCCCAGCGCATCAGCATGTCAACCATCTGGATTGAGCTAAGTAGGGTACATCTCTGGGGTTTTCAAGTGGGCACCTTCCATCCTCAGTGTTTCGTCGACTAGCCCACGACACCTCAAGAGAGCTCGACGGTGATTCTGGCATCCCAGCATCACCCCCCTCCGTCCCCCACTCAACTCAGCCCAGCTTACTTACCTGTACATCAGCGTTTCTTTCTTTCTATTGTGCTTGAGATCCCCAGCCAGAATCTTTCCGTCTCAACCACAGCCAGTTGCTGCTCCTCTCTGCTGCTTCAGATAAGTTCTTCACTGTGCGACGCAACTCTTGGCCACTGAATCCGACGTCTCTGAGAAACTGGGTTGTAGAGTGTGCCACAAATCCTCGACAACCCACTTCCACTGGGTAAACCCGAACTCTCCATCCTTGCTGTTCCGCTTCAGTGGCTAGTTGAGCATACCGCAGTTTCTTCCTCTCATACGCCTCATCTACAGCATCCTCCCATGGCACTGTTAACTCTACCAGGTGAACAAGGCGTGCTGATCCAGACCACAAGACAATATCTGGTCGAAGGTTAGTGGTGGCAATCTCAGGTGGAAAAATAAGATGTTGACCAACATCTGCCAGCATTTTCCAGTCTCTAGCAGCTTCCAGTTGTCCTGGGCGAGGATTGGTTTTAACACCATATGGGTGTGTGAAAAGATATCAGTAGCCTAAGCAGCATAAGAAAAGCAGTAATGGGAATTGGTGAGTGCTGTCGGTTTTTGTACACATGCTACTTCTACCATTTCTAGAACAACTCATTCTCAACAATAATAGTAATAACTATTATTATTTACTTCTTCTTGGCAGCATGAACCGTTTTAACTACAAGCCTTTTGCATTCTAGACAGATGGGGGTAACCTTCTCTTCATCTCTGCCCCAATCTCTCTCTAAAATAAACTCTCATGTAAACGTGAAAGCAGAACTGTCATGACCAAAAAAGCGCGAGAGATCTGTTGTCACGCTTTTCCGTTTTTGCTTGTAAACTGCCCCAATATCTTATCTGATATGCAATCAGGTTTTCCTGCTCGACATGGGTGTGTTACAGCAGTTTTAAAAGTCCTGAATAATATTACTATGGGCCTTGATAAAAAAAAAAAATCATTGTTGGGCTGCTAGTTTTATTGATTTATCTAAGGCTTTTGATACTGTGGCTTTTGATACTGTTCTTTTAAACAAGCTACGGAGTATAGGCTGTGACGGGGTTTCTGCTGCTTGGTTTCAGAACTACCTTTTAAACAGAACACAATGTGTGAAATCGGATGGATTTATATCACAGCCTTGTTTGGTTACTAAGGGTGTGCCACAAGGTTCGATATTGGGCTCTTCTCTTTTTTTCCCATTTATGTTAATAATATTGCTAAGGGAATCGATAATTCATATATGCATCTCTATGCTGATGACACTATTTTATATTCAATTGGCCCTACTCTATCTTCAGTGCTATCAGACTTGCAAACAAGTTTCAATCAGATTCAAAAATATTTTTGTGATCTACGTTTACTGCTTAATGTTGATAAAACTAAATGTATGTTATTTAATAGGGGACGTGCAAATGTTACCAATCCTGCAGTTCTTGAGCAAGGCTCCAAAATTGGTACCTTTTGTAAGGTTGACCTTGAGAAGTGGAAGTTTATAAATATTTTTTTATTTTTTATTTATTTATTTCTTAGCAGATGCCCTTATCCAGGGCGACTTACAGTCGTAAACAAAAATACATTTCACTAATCACAGTACAAGTAATAATACAATTAAGAGCAAGATAAATACAATGACTTTGGTTCTAGCAAGTACAAATATGACAAAATACGATTCAATAACGGAGCAGATAACAGTGTCAGTGATAGTTACATCAGGATATAATTAAATACAAAATACTACAGATTAAATAATACTTGACAGATTACAGTACTCTAAAGTACAGGATTACATGCATATTAAAAGATCTGGGTATTTGGCTAGACAGTGCACTTACTTTTAAACCACATATCGTTAAACTACAATCGAAAGTTCGACTTTTTTTTTTATCTCAGAGGGTGCTTTCTTTTCTAGACTTGAAACTGTGTTCCCTGTTTCTTGTACTTGTCAGAGCAGATACTTATTTTATTAGGTTTTTTTTTTTTTTTTTTTTTTTTTTTCGTATTGCTGTAATGTCTCTAACTCTCTATGTATTGTTGTCTGTTGTATTTATGTTGCCTCGTGGCCAGGTCGGCATTTTAAATGAGAACTTGTTCTCAATGTCTTTACCTGGTTAAATAAAGGTTTGAATTGAATTGAATCATAGTATAATGTTGAACGAGTACTTTCAAATATTTTTTCTATTTTTGAATAAAAAGCCATTGAAAACCTGTCCCCAGTTTTCAATGTCATTACAGTATTGCCCCCTAGCGAAAATATGCCTTAGGCCACCCCTTTGAACATGTAATCATGAAAAGAGATCATATCATTTCCAAGATGGCCACATTGATTAGGTTTATTATGTGTCATTACCGTACATGCTATTCTGCTATGACAAACAAATGATTAAAGGTTAGAATTATTTCATGATTTATATGTTCAAAGTTAGGCAAGGTCAGAATGTGTAGGCCTCAGATTTTTATAAATTCATAAAAAATGCAAAAAAATGGTCATTACGGTAATGACACTTTTTAGAAATGTTTTATACTAAATTATTGTTAAATATAAATTAATTCATCAGTGTAACAGGGCGAGCAGCCCTGTACATTGTTTTGTTTATTTTATTTTATAACGGGGTCCCCCTCCGCCCCCATGTTATTTTGTAGTATTATTTTTATCGTATTGTAATTTGTGACGGCGTACTGCCGTGTTATTTTTTTGTTTACTTTTTAAAACGTGTCCTGGCAGAGGCGAGATTGGTGCTCGTCCTCTGCCAGGAATAATTAAACTTGTGCAGAAGTTGGCCATCTCCCTAATTAATTAAGTGATTAATTTTGTTGCTAATCGGGAGATGGTCACCTGAATATAAAAAGCCTGCAGCTCTCCATGTTCTGGGTGGGTGGAGAGAGACGGCGACTGAAGAGCGTAAACGAAACGAAACAAAACTTAAAACTCCAGGAATAGTGAAGGCATTTGCTCAGCCTGACCTGGGTTTTGTTATTTATTTTGTGTTTGTGAGTTTGTTTTGTTAAACCCTTTTATTTTGCTCTGTGAGCACAGTGTGTTTTTGGTTTAAATATTTTATTTATTTTTGTTTGCTTAATAAAAACAGCAAATGCCACCTTAACAGCAGTACTTCCCTGGTGTCAGTTTTCGTTCCTGCTTCTGCCGTGACATCAGACGACTCAGTCACCCTGTCACAATCAGTATTTCACAAAAGTATTTTCTTTGAATGCAGAATGACTAGGGGAGGGGCATTAATGCCCTTTAAGTCCACTCCCATCTGCATTACTCAAAAAATGGTTTATATTTTGGGGTAACATATTCCCTTGTAAGATGGCCTTGTGAAATATTTGCCTATTACTAATAATTAATATATAATATAAATATTTTGCTCTATTTAACAATGCCAAGATATTTAGTCAGTAAGGCGGTTATGTAAGGAGAAATGATCACTAAAGGCCTCAACCCCACCAAATCCAACAGGGTAGAAATGCTTCACTGTATTTACACAATTTTTAGAGTAAAGGCCTCTACACACCGGACGTGATGCGACAAGCGAATGTGTTGCACCACGACAACAACAAAAAACCTTTTCTTTTCCATGTGCCAAGAGGACTTTGCTGCCCTTCCTCTTACATATGGTAACCAGTGGAGTACCACAGGGATCAGTATTAGGTCCTCTGCTATTCCTAATCTACATTAATGACTTAGATTCTGGTATAGTAAGCAAACGTGTTAAATTTGCAGATGACACAAAAATAGGAGGAGTGGCAGACACTGTTGCAGCAGCAAAGGTCATTCAAAATGATCTAGACAGCATTCAGAACTGGTCAGATACATGGCAAATGTCATTTAATACAGAAAAGTGTAAGGTACTACACGCAGGCAATACAAATGTACATTATAAATACCATATGGGAGATACTGAAATCGAAGAAGGAATCTATGAAAAAGATCTAGGAGTTTATGTTGACTCAGAAATGTCTTCATCTAGACAATGTGGGCAAACTATAAAAAAGGCCAACAAGATGCTCGGATATATAGTGAAAAGTGTTGAATTTAAATCAAGGGAAGTAATATTAACGCTATCAATGCATTAGTAAGACCTCATCTAGAATATTGTGTTCAGTTCTGGTCACCTCGCTACAAAAGGGATATTGCTGCTCTAGAAAGAGTGCAAAGACGAGCAACCAGAATTATTCTGTGTTTAAAAACCAGGTCATATGCAGATAGGCTAAAAGAATTCAATGTATTCAGTCTTGAACAAAGAAGACTATGCGGTGATCTGATTCAAGCATTCAAAATTCTAAAAGGTATTGACAATGTCGACCCAGGGGACTTTTTCAACCTGAAAAAAGAAACAAGGACCAGGGATCACAAATGGAGATTAGATAAAGGGGCATTCAGAACAGAAAATAGGAGGCACTTTTTTACACAGAGAATTGTGGGAGTCTGAAACCAAATCCCCAGTAATGTCGTTGAAGCTGACACCTTGGGATCCTTCAAGAAGCTGCTTGATGAGATTTTGGGATGAATAAGCTACTAACAACCAAACGAACAAGATGGGCCGAATGGCCTTCTCTCGTTTGTAAACTTTCTTATGTTCTTATGTATATGTTTTTGTTTGGTTTGATTTGTGTGCTCCACAAATCTCATACAGTGCCTACTGCTCTCTATACTCCTAACTCACCTCACCTCTGGGCTTTAACTGCGTCCGCTAAATACCCTAATGCACGGGCGGCGCTCATTGTGACCCTCATTGTCATGATTGCAGCTCATTGTTTGTGCGTGTTGAGTAATTTGCATTGCTCTTAAGTTTATATAGGCCACAGTGCAAAATAATTGCCTAGCCGCTGGGCAATTTGGATTTTGCAGCCACAATTGTTTACCTATCCTTACATCAGCCTCAATGTGTTTTAAAGAATTACAATTTCCAATAAAACCTATTTTGAAATCTGTGTAATGTCATTATAAATGGTTTATCTCTGTACATATTTATTTTAAATCACTGTTTAAATCTTTGTGTCATTACCGTAACAAGCTGTCATTACCGTAACAATGGTTAGTGAATAAAACTGCAGCAGCATTGGCAGGAGTGAAAGTTATATTAGCTATGGGTTGAGGGGCTCATATTTAAAAAAAATAAAATAATTTGGTATACTTGATAAAAGTGCCAAAACTAAGTTTAACTTTAATTATATTAGTCAATAAATATGAAAATCCAAGTTTATCTTTTGAAAAATGATAGAAATATTTTCACTAATGTGTAATATTATAATACCTAATCAATTTGATGTATATTTCTCTTTATACAACAGTTTTTAGTTGTGTTACGGTAATGACAGATTTATGTGCTAAAACATTTTTGAACAAAAATATAAAAAAATACATTCAAATTTCAGCTCGGCTTATTATTTAATTTTGGTTGTTTCACTAAAAAAATATCACATAAATTTCGTAATTTTTTGGAAACCCAATTTGTCCCCTTTCTGTAGAATGACCCTACTATGTGTAGTTGTTGGTGTGTCTATGTACTATGACTGTTTGGCGACTTTTACTTTAAAATAGTAACTTTCTGAGGCCGATCTGGCGACTTTCAGATCTGAAAAGTTGGCAACACTGGATGTCACCCTGTCCACAGTGTACTATATTTAAAATTGCATGAAATCTTTTAAAACTCTGTAATGTTCAGAAATGTCATGTATATGTTACTCGCTTATTCAGTCCATCTGCAACCACACGCTTCACAATTACTTTCAGTCTCAATACAAACAGCAGTATACAAGTAAAATATTGACATTTCTACCTAAAAACATTTATATTTTTGTTAAGTTTGTAGTTTTGCTGGTAGTAAAATCCTGCTCTGTTACTGCTTTGAGATTGAAGGGTGTGATTACGACCTCAACTGTCACTTTCCTAGATGACTGTTTCGTGCTACTCCTAGTATAGATCAGTAGTAGAGATCTCAGTTTAAGTTAATTAAATGCAATATAGAGAACTCACATATTTGCCTCCAAGACATTAAATTCGATGCAAGTCTTTCCAGAAGCAGCCCCACGATTCATTAATTAGTAAGCCTGATAAATAATGATCAAACAGAACACACATAAGATGATATGCAAAAAAATGTATATGACATAAAGTATTCCTTCAGAAAATCTAATACTAATCTGAGAGAATTGTAATTGAAAAGAATGCAAAAACTGTTGCAAGTAGAGTAGAGCTCAAAAGTCACATATACTTTGCTGTGCGTGTGGCCCCACAACTCCTAAACATGACTTTCTCTCAACACTCTGACTAATAAATGTTTCCTCCTGGGTGTCTAGGCTGGCTCCCATAATAAATCAACAGTTTCACCTGATCATTGAGCTGCTTATTGCCAATTGTGGAAGGGAAATGAAGTGACAAGCAAGCAATAACGTTCCAGGAGCTTATTGCAAACAGGCCCTGTCCTAAATACACCCAACCTGGTCTCATCAAACTGCAGCAGCGAAGCAGCAACTGAAGCCTTGAGGAACGCCTTTTGAACAACTGTCTGCCTGCACACATGTACTGTATTGCATCTATTTATTATGTACAGTAACCCATCGCTTATGCACCTGTCACATATCCGCCCTAACCATTTATCTGCCATGATCAAGCTCTTAAGCAAAGATAGTTTATTATTAAACAGTTTAGAATTAGTTCAGAGATTGTAGAGCCCACCAAAGTTTTTGTACACTGTGTTGTATGTGCTCCGTGTGCTGCCATTGCTGGTAGTGTCACGTGAGCTGTTCAGTGTGTTGACATGTAAATAAATCCTGTTAGCCTGCGGGACGTAGTGCAGCTAGGCTAACAGCTAGGCTAGGGCAGCAGTGTGGCGTAGTGGTTAGGGCTCTGGACTCTTGACTGGAGGGTTGTGGGTAATAATAACTTCAACCTCTGTCTAACCCTCATTATTTTACAATATTGAAATACCATATTCCTTCAAATTTAAGACACACTTTGTTATTATTATTATTATTATTTATTTCTTAGCAGACGCCCTTATCCAGGGCGACTTACAATTGTTACAAGATACCACATTATTTTTACATACAGTTACCCATTTATACAGTTGGGTTTTTACTGGAGCAATCTAGGTAAAGTACCTTGCTCAAGGGTACAGCAGCAGTGTCCCCTACCAGGGATTGAACCCACAACCCTCCAGTCAAGAGTCCAGAGCCCTAACCACTACTCCACACTGCTGCCCTTTGTGGGCTGAGTTGAGTGGGGGACGGAGGGGGGTGATGCTGGGATGCCAGAATCACTGTCGAGCCCTCTTGAGGTGTCGTGGGCTAGTCAGCGAAACACTGAGGATGGAAGGTGCCCACTTGAAGACCCCAGAGATGTACCCTACTTAGCTCAATCCAGACGGTTGTCATGCTGATGCGCTGGGGAGGCCGCACTGTGGTTGATCCCCGGAGCCAGCATCGCAGCCGCTGTGTGTGCTGATGCGCCAGGGAGGCAAAATAAGCTGATCACTGGAGCCAGCATTACACTTCAGCCATTAACACCAGACAGAAGGATATCTACATCATCATATGGAAGGAAGCGCAAATGGATGGAGACACATATGGATCACATTAGTTTACTGTAAAGCTACGTCTTAGTTGGTGCTTATCTTGGCGAGAGCCGAGTTCAAATCAGCATGAAGCTTTAACATCTACTCTCGTGTAATGGAAGTCATTTTTAAACCAGTTTTTTCTTCTCAAAAATAGCCTGTCTTAAATTCGAGTATTAAAATCGGCAACAAAAGACGTCACTGCGCAAATACTCAAGCAGCAATATGACTTACTGCCGAGAAAAGACGAACCAAAACGTTACTGTCCGATCTCGAATTGTCCATGACATACAGGCAGCCATTTTCAAAAAAGCGTCATTAGCTTTCTGAGGAATTCAAAGAGAAGTTTTTACAATTTCAGCATTTCTAAAAAACAGTACCAGCTTGGACAAATTGCAAATGCTGATCAGACCCCTGTATTTTTTTTCCATGTCAAGCAATACCACACTTCATAAATTGGGAGAAAATAGGTGTGAGTAATCACGACTGGAAATGAGAAGCAGCACAGAACTGTAATGCGTGATAGCAAACGGCCTCCATATTGTGTAATTGTACCTTTGTAAATGCATACTTATTTGATGTTTTATTTTTTCCTCAAATTGAGGGTGGGAAATTTGGACTGCATCTTAAATTCGAGGGCATTTCAAATTTGAATATCTTTAGAGAACATTAGTTGTTCCACACAGTGTAGTGAATCTGAGAGAACCAAATGGAACAGCAGTAGCTGCAGAGCCATTCTTCTAGAACATCCTTCAGAGGAATACATGCTTGTCTTTGCCAAATGTACTCCTGTTCCCCCCAGTAAATGGACGTTTATCAAAGTCTGCAGCTTGACTCTCCAGCCCTATGGGACCCCATACTATCTCTGTGCACCAGCAGAGACAGAAAAACCTGTTTGTCAGCACACATGACTCCTGCCCACACGAAGAGCTGGGAAGTGACCCTATTAGACCTTTTTGATTTATTGCGGTGACCCGATGGCCGCTCCAGCCTGCTCTCCACTAAGTTGGGGGTAATTTATCCATTGAGCTCATCAATCAAAAACATTTTTTTCTGTGTCTCTCCTAATGCTTGAGGAAACTGACTGACTGACAGAGCTAATGAGGAAGCTGTATTTGTTGTGTTGTGACTTGAGGGCTGTCACTGCCCTGGGGTTAATTCCCTGGTGAAATCCAGCATGTATAAACGCTGCAGACTGAAGCCCTCTGTTTGTCTATCTATCCGTGAGGCAGGTACAGCTCTTCATGGATTTAGATGAGAGAACCAGAAGTTGAACCATTCCGTCTGCATGTCTATCTGCACTGTGGACTGAAGCCTTCTTCCTGACTTTCTGTATTGTCTATCTACAGGTAACAGATGATCGTCAATGGCAATGCAATAGATCTGTACAACGGGGCACAAGCGCAGCTACGCAATTAGCTTTCTTATCATTATGACAGGTAACCTTCACTTTTATTGTACAGATACTCTTCATATACATTAATTCTAGATATACAAATATTTTAAATACAGTGCAATAGATAAACTGCTACATCCTGGTACTTTTGATAGTCACATGATCTGCTTGCAACTAGACCACTGGACTCTGGTGACTAGGTACCAGGAAGTAAGAGCAACTTTTTATCTGTAACATTGTGCTACAGTATATGCAGGCTTCCGGGGATTCGGCACCTCTTCTGCCTCTACATCACTTTTCATAAACACCTGTGTGTTGGAAAGGCAGCAAGAGTGAACGAAGATAACATGTTGATAGTTTAAAAGGCGTGAATTGTGTGACTGTAGATGCAGATATAAAGAGTCAAATTAAGAAAAACAGATGGTTTATTTAGGTAAGCAGGTGAGGTTAGTCACACTGCAGAGGGGGTATGTGTTACGCAGATCTGAGACAGAAAGAGAGGTGAGCAAAACAGTACAAGCAGTCAATTGGTCATATATTTTATAATAAACCCTATATTATTGTACTATCGTGATTGGTGTCTGCTGATATCCCGTTAGAAAAGCACCAGCTTCCTCTCGCTTTATTCTAATTTTGCTATGCTTTTACTATGGTAAAGTTTTATAATGGATGTTAGTCTGTTTAGTTAATTTCTGTTTGTAAAATATACATAAACACAGGTGGATTCATAATGGTTTAAATGACTGCCGTAGCAAGATATGCCAGTGTTTAGATTAGGTACAACCAAAAAACAGGTTTGGACCTCAGAACAAACTCTGTAAGCTAGAAAACATCTAATAGAACTGACCAGATGAGTTAACCTTGGTGTTATAGAGACTGTTTCACTTGTTCCTTCTTGACAAAACAGATTCCCTGAAGTGCCGCTGCTACAATAGCTGTACCATGTTCCTGCCCCACCTGTTCAGTGTGTTATAACCGATAGCTTTTAAACATTACTTTTGCCTTGTAAATATTTTTTCCCCTAAGCTTCAGGGACAATTCTTCAGTGCAATGACCCTCTGAATTGAAATTACATATATTCTGCAGTTGTCTGAAAGGGATATCCAGTTGCTAAGCTACAGTTTTCTCTACATTTTTGTTCATCCATAACTTCAAGCAATCAATCTTATATAAGAAAAAATACTATAGAAAGGTGTGTATTTTCAAAACTTTTGAATAAAGTAAAATGCCTGTTCATATTATAAAATTATAACTAAAACTATATCATTCTTTAGTAACCCTTATAAAAGTTTACCACAGTAAATTTCCTATTATTATTCTATGCATTTACCATAGTTCACCATGATTTGCCATGCTTTTTTTAATATGCTTTACCATACCTCTAACAATAATGTTTTAAAATTAGAAATACACCATTGGAGTGCTTAAGAGGACTCAAATGACATAACTAAAGGGTTGATCCAGGGATAGCATTTAAATGTACAGCACATCACTAATGCAGTTTGCTGTAACTGCTTATTAAGGGATGTGGTCTTTTGGTTTAGTCTTGTAGAATCCCAGATGTGGCCAAAGGGTGTACATCCAAGTTCAGCCCCAGCTGCAAAACTGGGCAGAAACAGGACTTTAACTGGAAAAAAATAACTCCCAGTTGGACTATCCTGCTGGGTTAATACATTCTAAATAAGGAACCAAGAATCAGACATTAGTTTGGAACTGATTGGTGGGTGTGTTGCTGACCTTTCACAGTCCATTGTAATTGAGTTGGAATCGTCTGACGTTTTGGTCAAAAGAAAAAAGCTCACAGGCAGTATCCCATTGTTGACCTCTCCCAGGAATCTCCAGTGAATCAAGAACTTGAAATCAGTGGGCTACTTTCACTGAGAAACCTGATGTGACTCCTTAACAGGAAACTGTGTAGGCTTTGTATCTGGACAGCACCACCAGGAAATTGTGTCACATGTTGATGTTCCTATCTTTGGTTTTCTTTTGTTTCATTGACCTTAGAAAATCCCATTACTTTATATTACTCATCGACAAATTAGACGGTCAATATCTGAGTTAGACAACTGAACAGCATCCTCATTTTTGGTGACTGACATTCACACAAGTTTTTAAATCCAATTCTTGAAGAGCTTTCTGCTTATCGTCAGTTTGAGTCATGTTGAATTATTAGAATCCTAATATTGGTCTTCTGGGTGCAGTTCTGCAATAATAATTGTGTCCAACAATTTTGGAGTGCTGACTGTACATTTTTACAAGTAACGGGGACTTATAAAAGATGGCTCATTTTGAATATAGTGCAAAGGCAACACTTCTGAAAGTAACAAAACAATTAAAAAACTGAATAAAATGCCTTAGTAACAGGTAGTAGCTATTTGTTTATTGTTCTGTGCAGGGTTTTTTGCATGTTTTATGCAGTTAAAACTACTTTATTCCTTTCAAGAAATTGCTTTTTACAAGACTCTAAATTCTAAAAAAAAGTATAACAATAAGTACAGATACTAATAAAAAGGGGGCACATAGCTGGCACTATATTATATTCTAACAAACTGTTTAGCTGATCGGAATTGAGGATTCCTACATGTAATTCAAACAAGTGTGCTACAAATCTTCAAAAGGGTGACAAGGATTTCTCAAAAGCCACACTTTGGCTGTGGCCCAAAATCCACAGGTAACTCCCTCCCCCTTCCTCACCCCACAAACACACTCACTCAGCTGTCCGCACTAGGAGAGGGAGCAGTGTGCTGGCTGAGGTGACGGATTGCTGTGAGAACGAGCCGGCTTGCTGGGACTCTGACAGTTTAATGAGACAGGGCGTGGCGGAGGGGAGATATGTTGGACAAATTAGCACAGGCAGGCGGTTGTCATGTCAAGGTAAATCATTTACCCTGTTACATGCCTCCAGCACTTGAAATACAAAAGGAAACTTCACACAACTACACAACATACTGTACTTAAGGGCAATGGTGTTAACACAGTCGCCTCTCAATTACCAGACGTACATAATGTCCAGTTTGACGTACAGTAGAACAAAGGGGTTTTTTTTTTTGTTTTTTTTTTTGCTGATACCTTCAAATAAGATTTGTTGAATAAGGTCTCTCTCTCTCTCTCTCTCTCTCTCTCTCTCTCTCTCTCTCTCTCTCTCTCTTTCCATTTAATGTACTGAACATAAAGAGTAGTTGGTGCTTATTTATATATTGTAGCGTGCACGGGGATAGGGGTCAGGGCTGGTAGGTGATTGTGACAGAGAGCGAATGAATCCTAGTCAACAATCTCCCTCCCGACCTGTGAGGGCACGGTATAACAAGAACAGTGTGCCCCGGACTGGATGGTTTGACAGTTCATTCCAGGGTCAGTCGGAAGTCAGCCATCCAAAAAGGGGGCGAAGCCGCAATACTAGAAGTCAGTGCCTTACTGCGGTAGGCAAAGTGTCAGTCATGGATTGGAGGAGACGTGATTGCACTCGCTACCAAAGGGGTGGTGAGTGAAGGTATATCAGGGAATGTGGCCGAGCAATCTGTTCCTTTGTTATGGTTGTGAAAGACCTGTAAAAGGACGGTAAAAGCCGAAAGTAACCATGAGTTTTTGTCGTGTTGTATCTATCTGTCTATTAATTGTCACCCTTATCATTCATAGAAGACTGAATCTGGGAGCTGTCGCTATACAGCCAGCATCAACCCAGGACTGCACTGCACTACTGTTTCACTATTACTGTATAATTCACCACTTACACAAGGAGCACCACATGCAACATATAACACAAAAATACACACAGGGGTGGGGCCCATTGCCACACCGTGTCTGTATATAATGTGTTTTAATTTTTATTTCGGGGCTGAACCACATGGTTTTGACATTGCTGTGTATAGTCAGTCTTATTATTTGTTGTTGGACTGTTGTTGTTAAGCACTGCATCACCTCTACACCTGTGCACTACTAACCACTTTGTCACAAATATGAATAAGCCCATTATCTGCGCCTGCAAGGGAGCCTGCTCTTGTGTACAGTGGTATCGGCGCTATGCTTCAGAGCGGGAGGTCCCAGGTTCGCGTCCCACCTCTGCCTGTGAGAAACCCCTGCCTGCAGGAACCGCGGTTTGCCACACTGGTGTCAGAAGTGGATGCAGTTACCCCGGCATGCACGTGGAAACCTGTAGCCTAGTGAGCAAGTCCGAGGGCAGACTTGAGGCTGGTAGGGGAAAGTGTATCGTGCATGGGGGTATGAAGACATAAGCTCAATACCAGCTCCTACAAAGGAGCCGGCTCTTTTGTACAGCGGTATTGGCGCTATGCTTCAGAGTGGGAGGACCCGGGTTTGCGTCCCACCTCCGCCTCTGAGAAGCCCCTGCCTGTGGGAACCATGTGGTTTGCCACAATATGAAGAGTTTTTAAGAGGGATATCAGTGAATTAGCCCACTGCGGCACAAAACCCTCCAAGCCAAACATGCTGTCGACAGACCTAAATTAACTTTTGAGCCATTATATGGCTGCTGCTGCCAGGGTGCCAACATGCAGGGGAAACTGAGGCATCGTCACCATAGAAACAGGCCAGCCAGTGTGTTCCTGGCAGGGGAGGCATTTCTCTCTTATCAGGATCCTGCAACAGATGGACTGCACTGTGCAGCCTGGGATACTACATAGGAAACCCTTGCCAGTTTCAAACAAACACAGGGGATGTTGTTTCAGAGCTCACAATTGGCACCCAGTGGCCCACTTGGTAAGTATATCAAGGTTTACAAAGCCGGAACTTAGCCAAAACATGACCCCAACCGATGAGATCCTTTCAGGTAAAAAAAAAAAAAACAGCCAATTGATTATTGTGAAAACACTTTATACAAATCTTGAATAGACGTGCCAAGAAATTAGGGCAGAATAAAATCTGCAATCAGATATTTGGGGTGGGGGTGGGGTTACTTGAATAAACGCACCCCTATGCTGTAAGTCTGTTAGAAATCCGTTTTGATACAAAATGCTGGCACTGTGTAAGGGTAAAGAGTAATCAGATTTATTGCACAGTATTCAGTACATTCAATACAGGATTACATCCATTATCTCTGTTTGACAATAGATGACTCACTATTACTTTTACACAACGGGTTCTTTGACTTTACAACTTTAACACCAACAAGGCAAAAAAAGAAAAAAAAAACATAATACATCTTAAAGATATTCATTTGGGTTCTGGTAAAAGTACTTTGGCCCCCAGCATTTCGACAAGCTGATAAAATCATTCTTTGACCTGGGGTATTTTAAAACGCTGGTTTTGTACCAGGAGGCCCAGTGGTATATGGAGATGCTGTTACCAGCTGCTGATATTGTAATGGTGTAGTGGAATGGTTTTAATTGTACACAGTTGTTGCTTCCATAGGCCTCAAGGCATGGCTTTAAATTATGAAGAGAGAACACTGAAACTCGCAAGCACGAAGTCTAACTGATTTGTACTGGAATTATGCTGGAATGGGTCCTTAATAATGTTTGCTATGTGTTTAAATTGTCTAAATTAAAAAGTCAATAACTTCATAATAATTTCACCATGTCATTCTGAGTGGTTCTGCCTATTCTTTCTGTTGGCTGAAAAGCATTTAGCTTTGGTTTTAATTCAAGTGCAATAAGACCTTTAAAATCTGACACGCTCAAATAGCTCAAAGCAAGGTAAAGGAAGATTTATAGAAAAATGGTAACTCAAATGTTGGAGCAACAGAACCCAGAACCTCTAGCATCAGAGAGCAGTAAAGGAAATTAATGTTTAAATTTAAATCTATATACTCTTTAATGAATGATTAAGAAGATACTCTTCCTACTGAGTTTTTAGTTTTTAGCTTTTAGTGCTCCGTGTATGTATAGTCACGGACAAAATTATTTGGGCAGTTAAAAAAATGAGAAAAAACAAAGAAAATGATTTCTATAATTTCTAATTGTTCTATTGAAAGATATAAATTAAAGATTCAGCTTTATAATAAAACAACAACTCATTACATAGCATTTATAAAATGAAAAATAACATGCAAAAACGAATTTCATACTTTGACAGTATTTGGGCACCGTTACATTAGTATTTTGTGTACCCACCCTTTGCTTCCTTTACAGCTTGCAGTCTTTTTTAGTACTGTAGACCCCATTTATCCAAGCCTCGATAATCCGTCTCTCCTTATAAACCGAACCACCCCTTTCTACCTAGCAGTGAAAATTGTGCACAGTTCTAAATGCAGAAAGGGTGTCTTCACGTCTAAAACATGATATAATGCCAGTGGCATGCACAAGCTTACATTAACAGTCATTGGCAAAGCAAAAAATCCACATAATTTAAATAAGTGGTGGATGTTTTGCTCCGTTTCTCCCATGGATCAGCTGTTTTAAACATTGCACAGCTGTCTGCACATTAAAATAAAGGTGAGAAACTCTACCGATTCCGATTTTTTTATTGCTGACTATCGAAAACACTTAATAATGTGTATTCTCCTGATGATCTGAACTTTCCGAACTGGCTCCAGTCCCAATTACATCGGATTAACGGGGTTCAGCTGTATTTTGAAACCAGTTCCTGGCATCTTTCTGGAGATATTTTTTCCCATTCTTCAACACATCCAGGTTTGAGTTCTGCAATTGACTTTGGTTTCCTTTTTGAAACAGCAGCCTTAAGTCCTTAAGTCAATCTCGATGGGATTCAAGTCTGGGGACTGAGATGGCCAATCTATAACTGTAATCTTACTTTTGTTTAAAGAAATTCCTTTGCAGACATTGCAGAATGCTCAGGGTCATTATCCTGCTGAAAACAAACTTCCATCCAATAAAACTTCTAGTGCTGGGTAACAAATGAGAGTGCAAAATGTTTTAATATTTTGCAGCATTCATTGATCCTTCTAAAATACAAAGGTCGCCAGTGCCTGAGGAAGAAAAACAAGCCCACACATCACACAGCCTCCACCATGTTTAACACGGGGCATGATGAACTTTTCTTTAAATTCTCATATTCTCATAAGACATCTTCAAGTATTCAATGGAAAACTCCTTTCTTTTGTGTACTATTTTTAACAAAGGTTTGCTTCTTGGTTTTCGCCCATGGACATTCATCTTGTTAAGGTATTGTTGAATTGTTCACTTGTGAATTTCTTGACCATCTTCTCTCAATTCTTGTGTCAAATCTTTTGCAGTAATCAGAGGATTTTGCTGGGCTGCTCGAATGATTCTTCTTCCAGATTTTGCAGAAATCTTTCTTGGTCTTCCACACCTGGAGCTAGTTGCTGTAGTTCATGTTCTCCCGTGTTTGTCGATGTCACACAGTGCTTTTCGATCAATTTTTCTGCTATTTTTCTGGTAGTTTCTCCTTTTTCGTTCAGTTGTATCACTGCCATTTTTAGATTGTTGCTGTACTCTTCATTTTGAACCATTTTTGTTGCTTTTTTAATCACAAATTTCCAATGTATTTTTCAGCACTTGGTTATTATGTATTTATTTATTCAGTTATCATCAGGTGTTGGTTTTCAATCATGATAATTATCAATAATTAGCAAGGAATGGGTTTCATACAAAAACAAACAAGGGGTATAATATGAGGGCCCATATAATGACAGTGGGGTTCCAACAGGCACATGTTTTTCTATAGAAATCAGTCAGTGCCGATGATGCTGTATTAATTTACAAATACGATATTTGTTTTATTATATCTTAAACATGAATTCTAAATATAATATTATAAAGAGTTTACAAACACCCTCAGAGAGTGCTCCAAGAGAATGTATAGTTTAGGAGCTAGTTTACGAAGGCACTCTTTGAACAGATTTTAGCTATACCCTATCTGAAACACAGGTGGTATTGGGCATGTGTGTGAGATGTGTTTAACAGAGCTTAATAAGTCATGAGGAATGCAAGGAAATATCCCACCCAAAACTCAATGAGGGAAGTGTGGAATCTCCGTAGCTACAACCCACAAAAGCAGAAACATGCATCCTTTGTCTCTCAATGCTCATAATGAACAGGGTACCACTCCATTACATTGTTGTTCCTTCTCACATCCTAGCCCCCACTCCTCTCCCTGCCTTACATAGACAGCAGTGTCTAAACCTCCTTGTGCACTGCAGATAACAAAGACAGCCGAGCACTCCACAAAAAGGGTCTTCTTCACAAAAGGCTTCTCACACCTAATTCATCAGTTGGGAGGCCATTGCTTTCTCTCTGGATCTGTTTGTTGACGTCTCGGGTTGTGTTGGTTACCCCACACACTCCACTGAACTGGGCCTTGGCATTTCTAAAGGGGATATTATCCAAGGCCCTTTCCTTTTTGTTTTCCCACTTTTTGTGTTCCTAGTCAAATGGGCCTGGTTGAAAGCCTGGAGACTGAATGCTTCTATGAATCAGAAAGCAACCCTTATCAAAAAGATATATTTCCAAATACTGTGGTGGCCATAAGTATTAACACTCACTATTCATTTCAATGTTATTCTTCTGATGAGAATATCATTTAAATATTGATTTTGATAGATTTGTCATTCTAGTTTCATT
The DNA here is from genome assembly GCF_902713425.1 of Acipenser ruthenus. NCBI lineage: Eukaryota > Metazoa > Chordata > Actinopteri > Acipenseriformes > Acipenseridae > Acipenser > Acipenser ruthenus. Next base: position 26,890 of record NW_026708660.1, read on the forward strand.
TTACATGTCACTTACTGTTTTATGGTGAGTTGTTCTGGGTTCTGTTGCTCAAATATTAAGTTATTTTCATGTTATTCTAATTATAATGTATAATACACTGCAAGTGTTGAGATATCTAGCACTAAATAGCTTTTTCACATCCGGTGGTTCTGAGTGAATTGTTCTCATTTTGGAATCTCTCTTGCATTTATTCAAGTCCAACGACAATCACTGGGCGAATCACACTGTTCCAAATTACTAAGCTTTGCAGATGCACAGCTTGTTCTAAGGAAAGTAATTATCTGAAATCAGCTGTTAAATATAGGTTTAAACAGACTTTCGTTTCCAAAATGTGGACTTGTTATATAAGCAGAATACTACCTGAACATTCATAGAGTGCTGTGGTTATTTCACTAATGAGGATAGCTGTAACAACTTGCTCAATCCCTTGGGGGGCTCCTTGGTTATTTGGCTATCCTCATTTGTTGAATAACACCAATACTCTATGAATGTCATGGAATATCCTTTATGTATCCAAAGTCATCCTAACCACTATACATTTGCGCAGTCATTTTGCAGTTTTCCCAAACTTTTCCCATGGTTATACTATGCATTTACCATAGTTTGCCATTGCTTGCCATGTTGTTGTTTTTTTAATGCTTTACCATTCTTCTCTGGGATTTACAATGCATATCTATGCTTTACCATGCTTTCACTTTGCTTTATTATAGTTTGCTATGCTTTTACTATGAGAAACCTTTATAAAACACCACTAAAGGCATTCCCTATCACTTAAATTTTTCACATATAATATGTTTCATTCCCAATGTCTCTCCTTTCTCACACAGGGTTAGCAGATGCCTGTACAGTCATTGAGCATATGCTTCTGCACGTCAGGGGATATGTTTTTTATGGTCCTCTGCTAACATGGTGTGCTGTCTGGCCCATCTGCTTTCATTAGGGACAGATCTCATTCAGGATTTCAGGAACAGACCCACAGGGTAACCTGCTCAAGGTTTGACTGAGACAATCAGGGCATCTTCATTCGGACAATCAGGTTGCAAGCACTCAAACAATCTTCATCTAGCACCCACTATGATACACTCAATATATTAATTATTATTATTATTTATTTATCAGCAGATGCCCTTATCCAGGGTGACTTACAATTGTTACAAGATATCACATTATTTTTACATACAATTACATTATTTTTTACACATTATTTTTACATACCATTACCCATTTATACAGTTGGGTTTTTTTTTTACTGGAAATCTAGGTAAAGTACCTTGCTCAAGGGTACAGCAGCAGTGTCCCCCGCCTGGGATTGAACCCACGACCCTCCCGTCAATAGTCCAGAGCCCTAACCACTACTCCACACTTCTGCCTGTTCATCATAGCATCTATGCCATGTGAAAGATGGTGGACATGAATCTGTTTACATTTTCCATTTACAATCATTTGGAACCAAGTTCGGTCATGAATCTGTTTACAGTTTCCATTGAACATCACTAGGAACCAAGTTCGGTCATGAATCTGTTTACAGTTTGCCTTGAACATCACTAGGAACCAAGTTCGGTCTTGAATCTGTTTACAGTTTCCATTGAACAGCACTTGGAACAAAGTTCGGTCTTAGTCATTTTCAAAATGTTATCCAAACTGGAACATTGGTTCTACTCCTGCTTTGAGAAAGGCTAAAAACAGAGGATGGGCCTATTTCAGTTCCACAGATTAACATCCAATGCAGTCGGAGCATTTGTACCTAACTCTGTAGTGCACTAAAGTCTATCCAAATTGGATGATCTATACTATTATGAGAATGTTGAAAATAGAGGATTGGCTGAGCATTCTGTGACTTTGCCCTGTAGGTCAAAGGTTTCTCACTATCCTTGTATATAGTATGACCTGTCTCACATTGACCCCCCATCACCATTTTACTTTGTAACATATGGAGCGTGAAGGATAAAGACATGTGAAAACAAACTGTAACATTCTACGCATGGCTGCAGATACTATCCAAACTCTAACAAAACCTATTGATAATGACAGCTATACAAGAGCACCAGATCCAGTAATGCGTGTAAAAGAGCATCATGCTTCTCACATCTAGTGCTGGCATCTGGATCTCTGGGTAAGAGACAACAAGTTATAACCAGAGGGGTGGGGCACCCATTCTTATTAATACATTCTTAAAGTAACAGAGCCCTGTCTACAGGACTATTACAAACCAACACTGCACAATTTGCCTCTACTTGACAGAAGGTCAGGAGTGAATGCACAGTTTACCTTATACCATGATTGCTTCAACATGGCAAAATAGTGAAATTTGATTGGGATTACCCTTTTATATATAGATGTGTTGAGTGAAGTTTGAAGAGGATGGCCATGTTTGGGTTTCTTTGCAATTATTATTGCAGGGATCTCTAAACAGCCTCTTTCAACATCTGCTTGGAACAATGCTAACATGAATACTCCCAATTATGGAAGTACAACATTCTAGTCAGGTACTGTACATAACTGGGACTCTTCTATTTAGCTAGTTCATTATTCCAAGCCATATAGGAATGCAGTTGTTTTCAAGTGGGAGCCTTTGCAGTTCCAAAGCCCATTGAAAATATGAATGTGGGACCACATTAAGTCAAGCAGCTGTACTAGCCTCCCTACTCTACCTGCCACCCTCGGAGACCACCTACAGTGATCCATGTTCCTGTTCTGTCGTAATGCACTAATGTAAATTCAACAGCATTTTAATTACAAGCTTGAAAAATGACCTGATTATTATTTATTTTGGTTAAATTTCTGTCCTTGCCTGTATCCTAACCCTACAATAACATCCTGTCCAACCCTTACTTGCCTTATTGTTTGCCATTAACAAGCTGACTGTTTCCCCTACTTTGAAAAGACCTAGGAAGTGCAAATGTAACAGACTACCAGATATCCTTTATTTTTTAAGTTTTCTGTAGCATGTGTTTCGTTCAGAACTGCACGTGAGATCAGCATAGCAGTTTCAATGTCTCTAGTTTCAATGTGTGCTGCTTGTAGTGATTACAAGAGCCAGCCTCCCTCCCTCTACTCTGTATGCTCAAACCAGCACACAGACAGACACACAAACAGAGAGGCTTTTAATCAAAGTGGTATAGTTTTGGTGTGAACAATATCTTCAAGACCAACAAAATCTTATAAAAATGGGTATTCAAAATATTTGCTAATCTGAAAGTTTAGTGTTGTACCATGTAAAATAAAAGGCATCCATACATCTACAACATTCTTGTACAATTAGCGTTTTGTAAACTATGGTACTTTTGTACACTCTTGTGGTCAAAGATATATTGAAATTACCCTTAAATAATTATGTTGGTAACATAAATCTAACATGTTACTAAAATACTAAATTAGAGCTATCAGTACTATGACAAACTTGCTAGAGAAAGCCCCTATAGTTCTGATCACAAGTGCTTCTCTTGGTACATGTAAATGTATTCACATACAGATGTGATATAGATACTAAGCAGGTATCTACAGTATAAAGATGGGATTTCTACAGTCAGGCTCAAGCTAGACGGAGGAGAAAGATGTCAGCATTGCACTTTAAAGACTGACATTGGAAATGCATGAATCCAACACGACAGGTCAGATGCTGTTTGCTGGTAATTTGACCTCCGTCTTACTGAAGTTGATATCAGAAATCCTGGATTCAGAAGCATGCACTCGCAGTCGGAAAAAAACTGTAAATCAGCCCCATGGTGACATGGAAAATGCTGAAATTGGGTGTTGCTGGGTCGTAGGCACACAAACATGATACAGTTGGAAGCCCACTGCTCATAAATAATTGAGCCTCCGTCTCTCTGTGCGATTGGGATAATAAATTGCGGACATGCACTTGAGGATTCTAGAGAATCTATTTCCCCAAACAAGAGTGCTGTACAGATAACTTAGATAGCTGAGGCACATGTTCTGCCAACTGTAAATCTTTCTACATGACTGAAATGAAGTGATTGTGAGATTCAAGCAGCTGTGAATAGAAATTGATCATTTATTTCTTTCTTAAACATTCTAAAGTTTCTAGACAATTGTCTAGCATCAGTGCTGCTCTTGGTCTGTGTTAAATTAAAAAATCCCTATACAGTCAGTGTCCAGGTTTCAGTAGCTTGGTAACATCCGTTAGGTCCGGCATGAGGTCACCTGTTAATCCTCAGTCCTCTTGGTGAGTGGGTGGCAGCGGTTCTGCGACTTCAAATTTTGGCATTTCAGAATGAGTAGAAAAATGAGTAAAACACATTAAAAAGGAGGGCAATACCGATAAGATCAGCTCAGCTTGTAGCGATAGTATGAAATTTATAAGGCCTTTGATAAATGTTTGCTGTTAGCCAAGCAGAACTGGATTCACAATGAGACAACCCAACTGAATTACTGAAGTGAAACGAGAGCCTTCTTCAAATACATTCCTTGATAATAAAAACAGACCTCATGCACCAGTAAACCCAGGTCATCTCGAAAAGTGGATTTAATACTCTCACAACTATACTAACATGCTGTAGATAATGTAAGGTTTGTCAACAGCTGATGAACATGCTTGTTTTAAGATGAGAAAAGTCTCCTGCGACACTGCCCATGTTTTACAAGAAACATGTTGTGTTATTAATGTAATTGGGATCCAGCTGCTTCCAACACAAAGCCTAGGCAAATGCCATGTCACATCTCTGAAGGCTTTGTCTGCATAAATATTTATCCAAGACTTTTTTACATCTTCTGTTAATTCATTTGTAATTATTCATTGTTTACTAATTAATAAAGGTGTCAAACAGAATTAAGTTATTTAGATTCATGTCAATTGAGTCCACTATTCACAGTTTGACATTTATACAGGAATGATTTAATCTGCATAATAAAAAACAAATTATGCTGCAATAAAATGTAACCTGTCTTGTATGAAAAGTGTATATCTATCTATCTATCTATCTATCTATCTATCTATATATATCTATACATGCCGTCAAAAACCTATAAATACCTCCAATGTTTTGATTCAAACACAGGCTCCCTTGAAAAAGATATGTACAACATATCGAAACGTTGGGCAGCTGGCTCTTTGAGCTAATATATATATATATATATATATATATATATATATATATATATATATATAATAATAGATGGGCTTCAGTGAGTTACAGGAAAATAATTCCATCTAGGGTTTCTGTGACGCCATAAATTACGAGACCAAAGGTCGAGTAATTTATACACTGTAACAAAAATATTAATAACACCGTGTAACAATGTTTTTTTTTTTTGGGGGGGGGGTTTCTGGGTAGTAAGTGTTATTTCCTAATTGCTTATGCCTCAAAAAAATAGAAAATGGCTATTATTCCCCACAAACTTTGCTTTTGTGACCAGGACAGTGATATTTTGAAATTTACCTATTTTCAATGAGAAAACGGGCGAATTTGTGTCTTTTCGTTCACATAAAGTCAGAAAAAAACAACATATGAATCCAAATTAACATGTATTTATACTAAAGTAATACAAAAATGACTACAAAAGATTTAGAAGTGAGTAGTTTTTCGAGATTTACGATTATACTGTAAATCACTTTCACGAATCAGCCCCCAAATGTAGTCTCCCATCATGTTCTCGTTATACTGTCCTTGGTAGCGGTGTTCAAAATCCAGTATATCCTGGTGGAAGCGCTCGCCTTGCTCCTCCGAGTACGCTCCCATGTTCTCCTTGAATTTATCAAGATGAGCATCAAGGATATGGACTTTGAGGGACATCCTACAGCCCATTGTGCCGTAGTTCTTCACCAGAGTCTCAACCAGCTCTACATAGTTTTCGGCCTTGTGATTGCCCAGGAAGCCCCGAACCACTGCGACAAAGCTGTTCCAAGCCGCTTTTTCCTTACTAGTGAGCTTCTTGGGGAATTCATTGCACTCCAGGATCTTCTTTATCTGTGGTCCGACGAAAACACCGGCTTTGACCTTTGCCTCAGACAGCTTAGGGAAGAAGTCTTGAAGGTACTTGAAGGCTGCCGACTCCTTATCTAGAGCTCTGACAAATTGTTTCATAAGGCCCAATTTGATGTGCAGTGGTGGCATCAGCACCTTCCGGGGGTCCCAGCCGTACTCATCATACTTCAAGGCGTCCAGCAAGGTCTTGATGCTGTTGTAATCCTCTTTGAGGTGCATCGAGTGAGCCAGGGGAAGAGACGGGTACTTGTTACCATTATGGAGCAGCACGGCTTTGAGGCTCCTGGATGAGCTGTCAATGAAGGACAGTATAACGAGAACATGATGGGAGACTACATTTAGGGGCTGATTCGTGAAAGTGATTTACAGTATAATCGTAAATCTCGAAAAACTACTCACTTCTAAATCTGTTGTAGTCATTTTTGTATTACTTTAGTATAAATACATGTTAATTTGGATTCATATGTTGTTTTCTTCTGACTTTATGTGAACGAAAAGACACAAATTCGCCCGTTTTCTCAATGGAAATAGGTAAATTTCAAAATATCACTCCTGGTCACAAAAGCAAAGTTTGTGGGGAATAATAGCCATTTTCTATACTTTTGAGGCATAAGCAATTAGGAAATAACACTTACTACCCAGGAACAAAAATTGTGTCTATAGTGCCACTGTCTATGTCATGAGCACTTGTGGCAAAGTGGCTAGTAAGGGGAACAGGTGTAGCGGTGATGCGATGCAGGAGTGACAGGCAGACAACGGTAATCCAGTGAAATGAAGTGCTTTATTTATAATCCAGGTCTGGTGACCGTAAAATAATAAATCCCCAGCTATACACAACAATGTGTAAAGCGCGGAGATAACAAAAACAGGGCACAGTCCCGAACCAAATACAAAACACGGTCACCAGTCCTGGGTGAGTGCAGACGTGTAGGTGCTTGGTGCAGACACAGTGGGGTGGTGTGTAGTGGTGCTCCGGATAGTGCTGACCCGATTTCAACAGCTCCGGAGGTGCTTTAACTGTCTAAGTGAAGAAACACAGAACCTTAACACACAAACACAACACGTAATTTATTTTCACAATATGAGTGTTCCTCTCTCGCTCCTTCTCTCTCCAGCGTTTACCCAAACAAAAGAAAAGATCAGCGTTACCCTGGCCCCTATATGTAATCCCGCATGATATCTAGGTAAACGGTTGCAGCTGCTTTATTACTTGCAGCTGCCCCTCGTTTACCTTTCAAGTCAATACAGTCTTACAACAGAGTCTCGCTTCTTTCCAGGCTGACCCACTTCCCGGTCCCAGAAACGAACTGTCAGGCCAGCCCTTCCAGATACTTCTCCTCCCGTTCTTTAGCGCCCTCACAGGTCGGGAGGAAGATTTACCACCAGAACTCATTGTATTTCTGTCACAGCACTACATTAAATAAAATATGTAGATGGATAAACCTAAATGGATAAAAATAATTATTTCCATCAAGGTTCTGATGACAACTTACTGGAGGTTTCTAGATTAAAACCAATCTAAAATGTGACAAATCGAGCACAGAAAAACAGCAGGCTAGTGACTGATTCCATAAAGATAGATAATTTTTCCTGGAGTTCCGGTTTTCCAAACCTGTAAATTCACACAAATATAAATGAGGATGTGAAAAGGCTTATGACAGGATTTTTTTTTTTTTTTTTTGCATGGATATGTGCCATTTCTCCACAGGGAGTACCTGTCAAGTCTCTCGATATCATTTTTGACTGAAGAGAAAGCTTTGCTGGGAAATCGTTCATCTTCATTACGAGGTACGGTTGACAACCAAGGGGGTTTAGAAAATGATCTTAGAAGTACGACCCAATATATGCAACCCTGCATTTCCAGTTTTGTGCACTATCCAGATACTGGCTTGAGATCAATTTGGATTGCTAAGGATTGTCCATGCCAGGTTTCATCACAATTGGCTGATATAAAGGTCTGACATACAGAAAATAAAAAAATACAGCATATGAAATAAATTGCAAATGTTTTCAGTACGTTGCTGATATAGTTTGATTCAGGGATCCATTTGTAAGCAAAAAGGTATCATATCTTATAGTTAAGGAAGAGGGACAGCATTTGTTTATAGACTGGCTACCACAGAATATCCATCAACCACACATCCAATCAATTTCAATTTCAATGGCTTGCAACCAATTAAAAAAAGCGATCAATATAACTGGTGGAGATGTTTCACAGGAATGATAATGTAGATCAATATATTACAGCCACGTACATATATTTGTTGCGTTTATTCCAGTAGATCAATAGTCGAAATGCAGTTATCATTAAATGAACACATCATTCTAATACACAGGGTGTCCAGTTAGTCAGGCATCACAGGCAATATCATACATTATGCTGATTAGGATTTTAAAAATCAAACAGCCACACCCTGATCACTATCTGCACCTCACACCAAAATAATTTGAATTCATTTCACACCTGAAAGAATCAGAGAGACAGCCATTATTAATAATTATACCTACGATGCTTGACTATGATGCCTGTGGAATGTAACTGCTTCTTATTTTAACGTTGTCATATCTTATAATTAAGGAAGAAGGACAGCATTTTGTTTATAGACCTAATGTATAGACCTTGATTTACAGTAGCTCTCATATATGCTTCAAGTTCCGATCTGTTTGTGGGTTTTGTGCCTTATTGTTGGTGTCGGTAGCTGCATGCCGACCTTTGCCTAGCTGTGTTTTAACATAATCTTCAGGTTTGAGCAATACCAGCAGCGGAGCGACTAATCTGATGAACAGGAGCAACGACACTGTTTTGTTAAGAAAGATAATTTTGTGGTGTTTTTATAACAAGAACATAAGAAAGTTTACAAACGAGAGGAGGCCATTCAGTCTATCTTGCTCGTTTGGTTGTTAGTAGCTTATTGATCCCAGAATCTCATCAAATAGCTTCTTGAAGGTTCCCAGGGTGTCAGCTTCAACAAAATTACTGGGGAGTTGGTTCCATACCCTCACAATTTTCCGTGTAAAAAAGTGCCTCCTATTTTCTGTTCTGAATGCCCCTTTAACTAATCTCCATTTGTGACCCCTGGTCCTTGTTTCTTTTTTCAGGTCAAAAAAGTCCCCTGGGTCGACATTGTCTATACCTTTTAGGATTTTGAATGCTTGAATCAGATCACCGCATAGTCTTCTTTGTTCAAGACTGAATAGATTCAATTCTTTTAGCCTGTTTGCATAAAAACCTGGGATAATTCTGGTTGCTCTTCTTTGCACTCTTTCTAGAGCAGCAATATTCTTTTTGTAACGAGGTGAACACAATATTCTAGATGAGGTCTTACTAATGCATTGTAAAGTTTTAACATTACTTCCCTTGATTTAAATTCAACACTTCTCACAATATATCCGAGCATCTTGTTGGCCTTTTTTATAGCTTCCCCACATTGTCTAGATGAAGACATTTCTGAGTCAACATAAACTCCTAGGTCTTTTTCACAGATCCCTTCTTCAATTTCAGTATCTCCCATATGATATTTATAATGCACATTTTTATTGCCTGCGTGCAATACTTTACACTTTTCTCTATTAAATGTCATTTGCCATGTGTCTGCTCAGTTCTGAATGCTGTCTAGATCATTTTGAATGACCTTTGCTGTGCAACAGTGTTTGCCACTCCTCCTATTTTTGTGTCGTCTGCAAATTTAACACGTTTGCTTACTATACCAGAATCTAAATCATTAATGTAGATTAGGAATAGCAGAGGACCTAAAACTGATCCCTGTGGTACACCACTGGTTACCTCACTCCATTTTGAGGTTTCTCCTCTAATCAGTACTTTCTGTTTTCTACCTGTTAACCACTCCCTAATCCATGTGCATGCATTTCCTTGAATCCCTACTGCATTCAGTTTGAGAATTAATCGTTTACGCGGGACTTTGTCAAAAGCTTTCTGGAAATCTAAATAAACCATGTCGTATGCTTTGCAATTATCAATTGTCGATGTTGCATCCTCAAAGAAATCAAGCAGGTTAGTTAGACACGATCTCCCTTTCCTAAAACCATGCTGACTGTCTCCTAGGATATTGTTACCATATAGGTAATTTTCCATTTTAGATCTTATTATAGTTTCCATAAGTTTACATATAATAGAAGTCAGGCTTATTGGTCTGTAGTTACCTGGTTAGATTTTGTCTCCCTTTTTGTGGATCGGTATTACGTTTGCAATTTTCCAGTCTGTTGGTACAACCTCTGTGTCAAAAGACTGTTGCATGATCTTGGTTAGCGGTTTGTAAATAACTTCTTTCATTTCTTTGAGTACTATTGGGAGGATCTCATCCGGCTCAGGGGATTTGTTTATTTTAAGAGCTCCTAGTCCCTTTAACACTTCTGCCTCTGTTATGGTAAAGTTATTTAAAACTGGATAGGAACGACATGTGGGGCATTTTGCCCATGTCCTCCTTTGTAAAAACCTGTGAAAAGTAATCATTTAATATATTTGCTATTTTTTTTTCTTCGTCTATGATTTTGCCATTTGTGTCTCTTAGACATTTAACCTCCTCTTTGAATGTTCTCTTGCTATCTTTCTCTTGGCCTTTGTAACTTCCTTTTTGACTTGTGTTTGCAGTTCCAAGTACTCTTTCTGTGTACTTTGTTTTTGGTCCCTTTTAAACGCTCTGTAAAGTGCCTTTTTTTGCTGAATATTTTTTTTAATTGATCTATTAAACCATTTTGGCCATTCTGTTTTAGATTTAGATTTGTCTACTTTTGGGATGTAATTGTTTCGCGCCTCTAGTACTACATTTTTAAAAAATAACCGTCCTTTTTCTGTGGATGTTTTCTCTATTTTACTCCAATCTACTTCTGTTAGTCTCTGTTTCATACCTTCATGTGTGTATATATATATTCATTCAAAAGTTTTTATATATAAAATTCATTCAGAAGTTGTGCATGCTGATGCGCTGGGGAGGCCAAATCTAGACTAATCCTCAGAGCCAGCATTGCATGATATAATAAAAATATAAGTTTATATAAAGTAGTGTTAATTAGAATTAATACAGATTCAAAGATAGAAGTAAAAATGATGTCACAATATATAGAACACCATTACATCATGTAAGAATAAATCATGGATTTGAATGTAAACAATAACAAGTAGTTGTCATGCCATCAAAAACCTATAAATACCTTCAATGTTCTGATTCAAACACAGGCTCCCTTGAGAAAGATATGTACAACATATCGAAAAGTTGGGCAGCTGGCTCTTTGAGCTAATATATATATATATATATATATATATATATATATATATATATATATATATATTTGTATTTTTACATACAATTACCCATACAATTAGCAGCAGTGTCCCCACCTGGGATTGAACCCACAACCCTCCGGTCAAGAGTCCAGAGCCCTAACCACTCCTCCACTCTAACAAATTAATGCACTTACCCATCACACGCGATTTCGGACTCTGTCACCAGTTTTGTGATACAAAGCCCATCACTTCAATGTTACAACGTACAGTGAAACGTTGCATATCCGACCGTCACATAACCACCCTGATCAATTAACCGACCCGCTGAATAAATAAATAAATATTAACAGTAGGCTACGCAAGTAATGGCATTGGCAGCAAACGCAGCTAAACAGAAAGAAAGCGTTATAGCGATCAGCCTTTTGGTGCGTTCCCCTTTAAGAGAGGCAGGCTGCGTGCGTGTAGCAGTGACGTTTCAATACACCAGTCGAGAAAGTTTTTTTTTGTGCAATGGGTTTATATGATGTTGGCAGCGTTTTGTTGTAGCTTTTAAATGCATTTTAATTAAACACAGTAGTGCTTACCGGCTGTTTCTTTAAAATAGCCGAAGCAATATTCAAACTGAGTTGCTTATCTGCTGTTGGCAATATCAAGAGCGAGCGCAAAGTACCGTGACAGAGATATTAAACAGAACCAGGGAGGCAGGGGCTTCTAGAGTTAAGAAAGAAGCCATCAGTTGCAGGTTACAGTACATTGTTTGTTTTGTGTATATATATATAGATAGATTTTTAAAGCTTTGCGTGGGGATGGCTTATAACAAACTGCATAGCAACACTATATTTGTAGCCTAATTAATCTCGTTTACGTCAGCTTACTGTTAAAGCAAAACATTTCCCCATGTTTAAAGCAGTTTGCGTGTTGTTTTTGTTCATTAACCTATTTATGGATGTGTAAATGCTTTTTCTATAGATGTTTGCAAATCTGACTTTTTCACATATCCGCCTATACCCCCGTCCACAGGGGGTCGGATATGCGATGTTGCACTGTATTTGAATATCCGTCGCAGCCCGCGTTTTTTTCCTCTCTGCATGCCAAATCAGTTGCTATTAATTAATAGATACAGACAATAAATCTACCTGCTACCAAACCACGCCCCAGTCTTGAGCTGTCCTTACAAAGGTAACACGAAATTATCCTGTCAGGACACTGCACTCTGACTGGCCAGCATATTATTGTTACTAAAACAATGAATAATCCTCTAACCCTAACTTTAAGGTCAGTATCCTATACTGCAGTCATTACACATCTAAAGTAGTTCATGTTTGGCAGTGAATAAGCATTTTTGTTACTTTTAAAAAGTGTGACTGGAGGTGCTGACTTCCTCAGTTGTCCTGACAGGAACATTTTGTGGTACCTTTGTAAGCACTGCCAGTCTTGACTGCTCATGAATATGCATGACAGTGGCAATTTCTTTATATTTTATCTTTATCTTTAATTAAATCTTTGTTGTATTTTACTGTATGTTGCTTTATATTTTACTGTTTGTGTTTTTTTGTGGGGTTTTTTGCGTCTTTTTTTTAGGTAAATAGTGATACCCCTGTGCAGTTACAATGCGCTTCCTCCAGTTTCATCTGACGAAAATGTAGCCAAAACAAAGCAAAGAGACAAGCTACGGTAATGTAACAATTAATCATTAAACAGTTTTAGATCCTGTGATGTATTTTTTTAATTGTTTGTGTGCATTTTCATTTGCAAGTGAACTGTGACATTAGGGCCTTATCGAGCACTATGTTCTGCAATTTTGAATACTGACTTTGGATACTGTTTTAATTCTGGAAACTGCTGTAAAATGTATTTGTTTTGTATTATGATTTAAAAATGTATTGTTTCTTTATTTTAGAACGGGGTACCCCTCCACCCCTGTGTATGTGTGTTATTTTGTATCTGTTTTATTATAATTTATGTATTTTTAAATATGACGGTGAAAGCCATGTGTTTTTGTATTATTTTGCAGCGTGGATGGGAAGCTCCATCCACATTAAAAACCTTGTGCAGAAGGTGACCATCTCCCAAGTTAATTAATTGTTTAATTGTTGCTAATCGGGAGATGGTCACCTGCATATAAGCCTGCAGCTCTCTGCACTTGGGGTGGGTTGTTCGGAGGAGAGAACAGAGCGAAAGTGAGGAGTTTAAAAATCAAACTAAATATAGCAACAGTGAAGGTGATTGCCCAGCCTGACCTATTCATGTTGTGTTTGTTTTTCTAGTTAATACTTTTATTTTGCTTTCTAGTTAAACCTTTTATTTTTGTCATTTTTGAAAATAAACAGCACCACGGCGTCTTTTGCCCTGCAGTACTTACTTGTT
>NW_026708661.1:7500-10000 GCF_902713425.1 Acipenser ruthenus
TGGAACCCAAGCCGGGGCAAAGGCTGGAGCTGTCCCCGGGGCCGTGGAACCCAAGCCGGGGCAGTGGGAGCAGAGGCCTGGGTGGTGGGAGCCAGCCCGGGGCCGTGGAACCCAAGCCGGGGCAGTGGGAGCAGAGGCATGGGTGGTGGGAGGCGGGAACTGTCCCCGGGGCTGTGGAACCCAAGCCGGGGCCGTGGAACCCAAGCCGGGGCAGTGGGAGCAGAGGCCTGGGTGGTGGGAGCCAGCCCGGGGCCGTGGAACCCTGCCCGGGGCAAGTGCGAGCCATAGCCTGGGTCCCCATTCAGTAACATGACCATAGGCACAGTTAGCTGACATGACCATAGGCACAGTTAGCTGACATGACCAGAGGCGGAATTAGCTGACATGACCAGAGGCGGAATTAGCTGACATGACCAGAGGCGGAATTAGCTGACATGACCAGAGGCAGAAGTAGCTGACATGACCATAGGCAGAAGTAGCTGACATGACCATGGGCAGAAGTAGCTGACATGACCATAGGCACAGTTAGCTGACATGACCAGAGGCGGAATTAGCTGACATGACCAGAGGCGGAATTAGCTGACATGACCAGAGGCAGAAGTAGCTGACATGACCAGAGGCAGAAGTAGCTGACATGACCATAGGCACAGTTAGCTGACATGACCATGGGCAGAAGTAGCTGACATGACCATAGGCACAGTTAGCTGACATGACCAGAGGCGGAATTAGCTGACATGACCAGAGGCGGAATTAGCTGACATGACCAGAGGCAGAAGTAGCTGACATGACCAGAGGCAGAAGTAGCTGACATGACCATAGGCACAGTTAGCTGACATGACCAGAGGCGGAATTAGCTGACATGACCAGAGGCGGAATTAGCTGACATGACCAGAGGCGGAATTAGCTGACATGACCAGAGGCAGAAGTAGCTGACATGACCATAGGCAGAAGTAGCTGACATGACCATGGGCAGAAGTAGCTGACATGACCATAGGCACAGTTAGCTGACATGACCATAGGCAGAAGTAGCTGACATGACCATAGGCAGAAGTAGCTGACATGACCATAGGCAGAATTAGCTGACATGACCAGAGGCAGAATTAGCTGACATGACCATAGGCAGAATTAGCTGACATGACCATGGGCAGAAGTAGCTGACATGACCATAGGCACAGTTAGCTGACATGACCATAGGCAGAAGTAGCTGACATGACCATAGGCAGAAGTAGCTGACATGACCATAGGCAGAAGTAGCTGACATGACCATAGGCAGAAGTAGCTGACATGACCATGGGCAGAAGTAGCTGACATGACCATAGGCACAGTTAGCTGACATGACCATAGGCACAGTTAGCTGACATGACCATAGGCGGAGTTAGCTGACATGACCAGAGGCGGAATTAGCTAATATGACCATAGGCGGAATTAGCTGACATGACCAGAGGCAGAATTAGCCTACATGACCATGGGCAGAAGTAGCTGACATGACCAGAGCTCCAATTAAAAGTTACCTTCTTCTGAAGGGACAGATTTGCTATGTGTTACGGAGCGAGAGTTCCAGGAGGTCCCTGTGAACTCGTGGCTTCCTCCCTTAATGCAACTAGATGGCAGATACACTGGGGAGGTAGGTGCATATTACTAGGGGCACGGCATTTTCGATCAAAAAAATATTTCTAAGTCAGGACGGAGGTTCATTCTAAGGGCACGAGCGACCGATCTAAGCCGTGTGGGAGGCCCTGCACCCCGGTCAGGGTCCCCCTTCACCCCCTGGCGACATCCTCCCTTGGAAGTCTGCCCGGTGGCCCCCTCCCGCGCCCGGCGCCGGTTCAGGCCGGGCGGGAGGCCCCGTTCCTCGGGCTCAGGACCGGGCTAAGCCCCCTTAAGGACCTGGCCAAGCTCTGGTCACGTTGCGGGAAGGGGGGGTTGACCTCCCGTGCCCGGGCGCCCGTTCATGCGGGCCTGGAGGCTCCCATTTCCGGCTCGAGAACTGGGGTTTGCGCCCTTGGCTCCTCCGTGCGTTCCCTTTCAGTCCCTGGTCATGTCTACCTTCTCCGGAGGTGATTTGGGAGCCATGGTCATGTTGAGGGGAATTTTCGGAGGGAAATCCCTATCTTTAACATTATATGACCAGAGTCCGGACTTTTTCGGCTCCGTCAGAATCAAAGTTTTCAAAAAAACATGGTCATGTTCCCTATCTTTAACATTAGATGACCATGGCCACCTCGGGGCCGTTTGTGGAAGTCTGCCGAGGGCGGAGGCGAAACGGGGCTGCGGGGCGGCGGCGACTCCTGTTCCCAAGGACCCGGGACCTCCCTCCCTTCAGGGTCCCGCGGTCAAGATACAACGGGGGGGTCCGCGGAGATTTCCGTCGACAGGGTTTTTTGATCAAAATGGTTTGACTAAGTCAGGACCCGAGGTGTCAGAATGCATGTGAAGGACCCGTTTGGAGCCGTCCTTTAAGAGTCTGTGGCTGGGCAGGAGTTGACGGGATTCCTCCTTG
>NW_026708661.1:20000-22500 GCF_902713425.1 Acipenser ruthenus
CCTGGAACCCTGCCCGGGCAAGTGGGAGCCAGCCCGGGGAGGCTGGAGCTGTCCCCGTGGTCCTGGAACCCTGCCCGGGCAAGTGGGAGCAATAGCCTGGGTCCCCATTCAGTAACGTGACCATAGGTGGAGTCGGCCAACATGACCATAGCCAGGTTTCAGTAACGTGACCATAGGCGGAATCGGCCAGCATGACCATAGCCAGGTTTCAGTAACGTGACCATAGGCAGAGTTAGCTAACATGACCATAGTCGGAATTAGCCCGGGGCGGTGGAACCCAAGCTGGGGCAGTGGGAGCAGAGGCATGGGTGGTGGGAGCCAGCCCGGGGCCGTGGAACCCTGCCCGGGCAAGTGGGAGCCAGCCCGGGGAGGCTGGAGCTGTCCCCGGGGCCGTGGAACCCAAGCCGGGGCAAAGGCTGGAGCTGTCCCCGGGGCCGTGGAACCCAAGCCGGGGCAGTGGGAGCAGAGGCCTGGGTGGTGGGAGCCAGCCCGGGGCCGTGGAACCCAAGCCGGGGCAAAGGCTGGAGCTGTCCCCGGGGCCGTGGAACCCAAGCCGGGGCAGTGGGAGCAGAGGCCTGGGTGGTGGGAGCCAGCCCGGGGCCGTGGAACCCAAGCCGGGGCAGTGGGAGCAGAGGCATGGGTGGTGGGAGGCGGGAACTGTCCCCGGGGCTGTGGAACCCAAGCCGGGGCCGTGGAACCCAAGCCGGGGCAGTGGGAGCAGAGGCCTGGGTGGTGGGAGCCAGCCCGGGGCCGTGGAACCCTGCCCGGGGCAAGTGCGAGCCATAGCCTGGGTCCCCATTCAGTAACATGACCATAGGCACAGTTAGCTGACATGACCATAGGCACAGTTAGCTGACATGACCAGAGGCGGAATTAGCTGACATGACCAGAGGCGGAATTAGCTGACATGACCAGAGGCGGAATTAGCTGACATGACCAGAGGCAGAAGTAGCTGACATGACCATAGGCAGAAGTAGCTGACATGACCATGGGCAGAAGTAGCTGACATGACCATAGGCACAGTTAGCTGACATGACCAGAGGCGGAATTAGCTGACATGACCAGAGGCGGAATTAGCTGACATGACCAGAGGCAGAAGTAGCTGACATGACCAGAGGCAGAAGTAGCTGACATGACCATAGGCACAGTTAGCTGACATGACCATGGGCAGAAGTAGCTGACATGACCATAGGCACAGTTAGCTGACATGACCAGAGGCGGAATTAGCTGACATGACCAGAGGCGGAATTAGCTGACATGACCAGAGGCAGAAGTAGCTGACATGACCAGAGGCAGAAGTAGCTGACATGACCATAGGCACAGTTAGCTGACATGACCAGAGGCGGAATTAGCTGACATGACCAGAGGCGGAATTAGCTGACATGACCAGAGGCGGAATTAGCTGACATGACCAGAGGCAGAAGTAGCTGACATGACCATAGGCAGAAGTAGCTGACATGACCATGGGCAGAAGTAGCTGACATGACCATAGGCACAGTTAGCTGACATGACCATAGGCAGAAGTAGCTGACATGACCATAGGCAGAAGTAGCTGACATGACCATAGGCAGAATTAGCTGACATGACCAGAGGCAGAATTAGCTGACATGACCATAGGCAGAATTAGCTGACATGACCATGGGCAGAAGTAGCTGACATGACCATAGGCACAGTTAGCTGACATGACCATAGGCAGAAGTAGCTGACATGACCATAGGCAGAAGTAGCTGACATGACCATAGGCAGAAGTAGCTGACATGACCATAGGCAGAAGTAGCTGACATGACCATGGGCAGAAGTAGCTGACATGACCATAGGCACAGTTAGCTGACATGACCATAGGCACAGTTAGCTGACATGACCATAGGCGGAGTTAGCTGACATGACCAGAGGCGGAATTAGCTAATATGACCATAGGCGGAATTAGCTGACATGACCAGAGGCAGAATTAGCCTACATGACCATGGGCAGAAGTAGCTGACATGACCAGAGCTCCAATTAAAAGTTACCTTCTTCTGAAGGGACAGATTTGCTATGTGTTACGGAGCGAGAGTTCCAGGAGGTCCCTGTGAACTCGTGGCTTCCTCCCTTAATGCAACTAGATGGCAGATACACTGGGGAGGTAGGTGCATATTACTAGGGGCACGGCATTTTCGATCAAAAAAATATTTCTAAGTCAGGACGGAGGTTCATTCTAAGGGCACGAGCGACCGATCTAAGCCGTGTGGGAGGCCCTGCACCCCGGTCAGGGTCCCCCTTCACCCCCTGGCGACATCCTCCCTTGGAAGTCTGCCCGGTGGCCCCCTCCCGCGCCCGGCGCCGGTTCAGGCCGGGCGGGAGGCCCCGTTCCTCGGGCTCAGGACCGGGCTAAGCCCCCTTAAGGACCTGGCCAAGCTCTGGTCACGTTGCGGGAAGGGGGGGTTGACCTCCCGTGCCCGGGCGCCCGTTCATGCGGGCCTGGAGGCTCCCATTTCCGGCTCGAGAACTGGGGTTTGCGCCC
>NW_026708661.1:32500-35000 GCF_902713425.1 Acipenser ruthenus
GCCCGGGCAAGTGGGAGCCAGCCCGGGGAGGCTGGAGCTGTCCCCGTGGTCCTGGAACCCTGCCCGGGCAAGTGGGAGCAATAGCCTGGGTCCCCATTCAGTAACGTGACCATAGGTGGAGTCGGCCAACATGACCATAGCCAGGTTTCTGTAACGTGACCATAGGCGGAATCGGCCAACATGACCATAGCCAGGTTTCAGTAACGTGACCATAGGCGGAATCGGCCAGCATGACCATAGCCAGGTTTCAGTAACGTGACCATAGGCAGAGTTAGCTAACATGACCATAGTCGGAATTAGCCCGGGGCGGTGGAACCCAAGCTGGGGCAGTGGGAGCAGAGGCATGGGTGGTGGGAGCCAGCCCGGGGCCGTGGAACCCTGCCCGGGCAAGTGGGAGCCAGCCCAGGGAGGCTGGAGCTGTCCCCGGGGTCCTGGAACCCTGCCCGGGCAAGTGGGAGCCAGCCCGGGGAGGCTGGAGCTGTCCCCGTGGTCCTGGAACCCTGCCCGGGCAAGTGGGAGCCAGCCCGGGGAGGCTGGAGCTGTCCCCGTGGTCCTGGAACCCTGCCCGGGCAAGTGGGAGCAATAGCCTGGGTCCCCATTCAGTAACGTGACCATAGGTGGAGTCGGCCAACATGACCATAGCCAGGTTTCAGTAACGTGACCATAGGCGGAATCGGCCAGCATGACCATAGCCAGGTTTCAGTAACGTGACCATAGGCAGAGTTAGCTAACATGACCATAGTCGGAATTAGCCCGGGGCGGTGGAACCCAAGCTGGGGCAGTGGGAGCAGAGGCATGGGTGGTGGGAGCCAGCCCGGGGCCGTGGAACCCTGCCCGGGCAAGTGGGAGCCAGCCCGGGGAGGCTGGAGCTGTCCCCGGGGCCGTGGAACCCAAGCCGGGGCAAAGGCTGGAGCTGTCCCCGGGGCCGTGGAACCCAAGCCGGGGCAGTGGGAGCAGAGGCCTGGGTGGTGGGAGCCAGCCCGGGGCCGTGGAACCCAAGCCGGGGCAAAGGCTGGAGCTGTCCCCGGGGCCGTGGAACCCAAGCCGGGGCAGTGGGAGCAGAGGCCTGGGTGGTGGGAGCCAGCCCGGGGCCGTGGAACCCAAGCCGGGGCAGTGGGAGCAGAGGCATGGGTGGTGGGAGGCGGGAACTGTCCCCGGGGCTGTGGAACCCAAGCCGGGGCCGTGGAACCCAAGCCGGGGCAGTGGGAGCAGAGGCCTGGGTGGTGGGAGCCAGCCCGGGGCCGTGGAACCCTGCCCGGGGCAAGTGCGAGCCATAGCCTGGGTCCCCATTCAGTAACATGACCATAGGCACAGTTAGCTGACATGACCATAGGCACAGTTAGCTGACATGACCAGAGGCGGAATTAGCTGACATGACCAGAGGCGGAATTAGCTGACATGACCAGAGGCGGAATTAGCTGACATGACCAGAGGCAGAAGTAGCTGACATGACCATAGGCAGAAGTAGCTGACATGACCATGGGCAGAAGTAGCTGACATGACCATAGGCACAGTTAGCTGACATGACCAGAGGCGGAATTAGCTGACATGACCAGAGGCGGAATTAGCTGACATGACCAGAGGCAGAAGTAGCTGACATGACCAGAGGCAGAAGTAGCTGACATGACCATAGGCACAGTTAGCTGACATGACCATGGGCAGAAGTAGCTGACATGACCATAGGCACAGTTAGCTGACATGACCAGAGGCGGAATTAGCTGACATGACCAGAGGCGGAATTAGCTGACATGACCAGAGGCAGAAGTAGCTGACATGACCAGAGGCAGAAGTAGCTGACATGACCATAGGCACAGTTAGCTGACATGACCAGAGGCGGAATTAGCTGACATGACCAGAGGCGGAATTAGCTGACATGACCAGAGGCGGAATTAGCTGACATGACCAGAGGCAGAAGTAGCTGACATGACCATAGGCAGAAGTAGCTGACATGACCATGGGCAGAAGTAGCTGACATGACCATAGGCACAGTTAGCTGACATGACCATAGGCAGAAGTAGCTGACATGACCATAGGCAGAAGTAGCTGACATGACCATAGGCAGAATTAGCTGACATGACCAGAGGCAGAATTAGCTGACATGACCATAGGCAGAATTAGCTGACATGACCATGGGCAGAAGTAGCTGACATGACCATAGGCACAGTTAGCTGACATGACCATAGGCAGAAGTAGCTGACATGACCATAGGCAGAAGTAGCTGACATGACCATAGGCAGAAGTAGCTGACATGACCATAGGCAGAAGTAGCTGACATGACCATGGGCAGAAGTAGCTGACATGACCATAGGCACAGTTAGCTGACATGACCATAGGCACAGTTAGCTGACATGACCATAGGCGGAGTTAGCTGACATGACCAGAGGCGGAATTAGCTAATATGACCATAGGCGGAATTAGCTGACATGACCAGAGGCAGAATTAGCCTACATGACCATGGGCAGAAGTAGCTGACATGACCAGAGCTCCAATTAAAAGTTAC
>NW_026708662.1:0-40410 GCF_902713425.1 Acipenser ruthenus
ATTAAAACAATAACTAAACACAGAATTACAATTTAAAACTAAAGGTCAGTGCGGCTCAAAAGAAAACAGCAATAAAACCAATACAACCTATCTCCAGCACTCCTCTAAAACCCCAATGCCTTTTAAAATACTAGTTAAAAACATATACATGACAAAATGGAGACCAAAAGCGCAGGCAGGGAGATACGCCTTTAAATTTGGCGGCTCTTTCTTTCCTATTTGTCTTTCTACCACTCGCCGAATCAGAGAGCCCCGCACTGGACGAGTGGGAGAGAGCACAGCTGGGGGTGTGGTGCCAGGAGAAGCCACGACGCTCAGACAGAGAGTGGGATGAAGTCATCCAGGTGGTCGTCAAGTCGCTGCCGGAGAGACTGCAGCCCCTGCCAGAGAGTCCAGCTCTGCCGGAGGGAGAGTACCCCTTCATGCCAAGGAAGGAGCGTCCTAACCTGCCAGAGCCCCAGAGAGAGAGTGCAGCATCACCAGAGTGCCCAGCGCTACCCCGCCTGAGAAAGAGAACCCCGTGCTGCAGCTGCCGGCAGAGAGCTCTGCTCCACAACTGCTGTCTGAGAGAGAGTGTCCTGCGCCACCCAAGAGAAAGTGCCCCACACTGCCAGTGAGAGCACGCCATGCAGCCACCCCTGAGCGACTGCACAGCGACACCAGCAAAAGAGTGCCCTGCGCTACCAGAGGGAGAGCAACACGCCGGCAGAGCCCCAGAGAGAGAGCCCCACACCGCCAGAGCCACAGAGAGAGAACGCCTCACCGCCAGAAGCCCAGTGAGGGAGCATAGCGTTGTCAGTGCCCCAGAGAGAGAGCCCCACACCGCCAGAGCCCCAGAGAGAGAGCCCTGCACCACCAGAGCCCCAGAGAGTGCCCAGCATCGCCACCCTAGAGAGAGTGCCCCATGCCGTGGCTGCAGCACCCAGCCCTCGCCAAACAGCAGCTGGGTTCCGAGGTTGCTGTTGGGGCTGTGCTAGCTAGCCCCTGCCCCGCTGTGTGGAGGGGGGGCAGCGGCCCCAGGAAGCCTGGACCCAGGAGGGACTGCCGTCCAGGACTGGCACGGGGGTCTGTGATTGGAGGCTGCTCTGGAGCCCCGTGATGCGGCCCAGCCCCTGAAGTGGTTGTCAAATTGCGTCGCCCTCAAACGTGCCGCCAGGACCCGTCCGTTGCTGTCCTCTGCCCTGGCAACTACACGATGGGAAGCGTTTGAGTGGGGGGCAGTGTAACGGCGGGTCAATTTGGGACTGCTTGGGATTGGACGTGGGGGGGCAGGGGGATGCGGGTGCGGGAGTGTTAGTGTTAGTGTATTGCTGGCGCACTGCCTGGGGTGTCACGTGCACAGTGCAGCTGTATGTAGATGGGATCTGTGTTGGCTGCACTGATTTGTGCTCGGCTCTGCTGCCCCAGCTGTTTGCTCGGGGGGATCACTATTTAGGAGCTGCCTGCGTGCAGCTTGGGGTCGTGTTGTGGTTTTCATGTAGCTGTGTGTCCTGGAGCTGTCTATCTGAGCTAAACCATTTAATAAGAGAGCGTACATTTGCCTGCTGTTCCAACACTTCAATAAAAATAGCAGTTTTCACTGCTTTAAACTGCATCCTGTGCCATCTTCATTTCTTCCTGCTGCGGACCAGATGCGCTGCCACTACAATATATAGCAGACTGTTAATTATCTGATATATACACTGATGCACACAAGAAACGCAACACTCAGGTCTAATGGATTTAATCAAATATTTTAAACAAATATATCAAACAAAATCACAGAAACTGTGAACAAAATGTGAACAAAAATACAGATCAAATCATGATAAGTTTACAGTATAAAACGTGGCACACTGTCAAAATGAAAACATTACAAAATTAGTATAGGGTATGACCCTCCCTGAGCATTAACATCCTCTGGATAGACTGCTGTGGGATGTTCCGCCGCTCTTCCTGTGCAGCTGCAGCCAGCTTAATAGTCCTGGGTGGGTGTGGTGACCCTCTGCCTTACAGGACGTGGCCTGTCCATTGTGCATCAGTATATATATATATATATATATATATATATATATATATATATATATATATATATATATATATATATACAGTACTGTGCAAAAGTTTTAGGCAGGTGTGAAAAAATGCTGTAAAGTAAGAATGCTTTCAAAAATAGACATGTTAATAGATTATATTTATCAATTAAATGCAAAGTGAGTGAACAGAAGAAAAAATAAAATCCATATTTGGTGTGACCACCCTTTGCCTTCAAAACAGCATCAATTCTTCTAGGTACACTTGCACAAAGTCAGGGGTTTTGTAGGCATATAGTCAGGTGTATGATTAAACAATTATACCAAACAGGTGCTAATGATCATCAATTCAATATGTAGGTTGAAACACAATCATTAACTGAAACAGAAACAGCTGTGTAGGAGGAATAAAACTGGGTGAGGAACAGCCAAAACTCAGCTAACAGCTGAAGACAGTTTACTGTCAAAAGTCATACACCATGGCAAGACTGAGCACAGCAACAAGACACAAGGTAGTTATACTGCATCAGCAAGGTCTCTCCCAGGCAGAAATTTAAAGGCAGACAGGGGTTTCCAGATGTACTGTCCAAGCTCTTTTGAAGAAGCACAAAAAAACGGGCAACGTTGAGGACCGTAGATGCAGTGGTCGACCAAGGAAACTTACTGCAGCAGATGAAAGACACATCATGCTTACTTCCCTTCGCAATCGGAAGATGTCCAGCAGTGCCATCAGCTCAGAATTGGCAGAAAACAGTGGGACCCTGGTACACCCATCTACTGTCTGGAGAAGTCTGGTCAGAAGTGGCCTTCATGGAAGACTTGCGGCCAAAAAGCCATACCTCTGACGTGGAAACAAGGCCAAGCGACTCAACTATGCACGAAAACAGGAAATGGGGTGCAGAAAAATGGCAGCAGGTGCTCTGGACTGATGAGTCAAAATTTGAAATATTTGGCTGTAGCAGAAGGCAGTTTGTTTGCCGAAGGGCTGGAGAGCGGTACACAAATGAGTGTCCTGCAGGCAACAGTGAAGCATGGTGGAGGTTCCTTGCAAGTTTGAGGCTGCATTTCTGCAAATGGAGTTGGGGATTTGGTCAGAATTAATGGTCTCCTCAATGCTGAGAAGTACAGGCAGATACTTATCCATCATGCAATACCATCAGGGAGGCATCTGATTGGCCCCAAATTTATTCTGCAGCATGACAATGACCCCAAACATACAGCGAAAGTCATTAAGAACTATCTTCAGCGTAAAGAAGAACAAGGAGTCCTGGAAGTGATGTATGGCCCCCACAGAGCCCTGATCGCAACATCATCAAGTCTGTCTGGGATTACATGAAGAGAGAGAAGCAACTGAGGCTGCCTAAATCCACAGAAGATTTATGATTTCCATTACACGAGAGTAGATGTTAAAACTTCATGCTGATTTGAACTCGGCTCTCGCCAAGATAAGCACCAACTAAGACGTAGCTTTACAGTAAACTAATGTGATCCATATGTGTCTCCTTCCATTTACGTTTCCTTCCATATGATGATGTAGATATCCTTCTGTCTGGTGTTAATGGCTGAAGTGTAATGCTGGCTCCAGGGATCAGCTTATTTTGCCTCCCTGGCGCACCAGCACACACAACGGCTGCGATGCTGGCTCCGGGGATCAACCAAAGTGCGGCCTCCCCAGCGCATCAGCATGACAACCGTCTGGATTGAGCTAAGTAGGGTACATCTCTGGGGTTTTCAAGTGGGCACCTTCCATCCTCAGTGTTTCGTCGACTAGCCCACGACACCTCAAGACGGCTCGACGGTGATTCTGGCGTCCCAGCATCACCCCCCTCCGTCCCCCCACTCAACTCAGCCCAGCTTACTTACCAGTCCCCAGCCAGAATCTTTCCGTCTCAACCACAGCCAGTTGCTGCTCCTCTCTGCTGCTTCAGATAAGTTCTTCACTGTGCGACGCAACTCTTGGCCACTGAATCCGACATCTCTGAGAAACCGGGTTGTAGAGTGTGCCACAAATCCTCGACAACCCACTTCCACTGGGTAAACCCGAACTCTCCATCCTCGCTGTTCCGCTTCAGTGGCTAGTTGAGCATACCAAAGTTTCTTCCTCTCATACGCCTCATCTACAGCATCCTCCCATGGCACTGTTAACTCT
Organism: Acipenser ruthenus; assembly: GCF_902713425.1. Classification (NCBI taxonomy): domain Eukaryota; kingdom Metazoa; phylum Chordata; class Actinopteri; order Acipenseriformes; family Acipenseridae; genus Acipenser; species Acipenser ruthenus. The sequence continues at coordinate 4,162 of NW_026708662.1, forward strand.
ACCAGGTGAACAAGGCGTGCTGATCCAGACCACAAGACAATATCTGGTCGAAGGTTAGTGGTGGCAATCTCAGGTGGAAAAATAAGCCGTTGACCAACATCTGCCAGCATATTCCAGTCTCTAGCAGCTTCCAGTTGTCCTGGGCGAGGATTGGTTTTAACACCTTTTCTTGGTGGTTGCTCTCCTGGGCGGAGGAATGTTGTCTTTTGTGTGTAATGTTTTGATGGAACAGGTGGCAACTTATTGGTCATGTTACGCTTGTCTTCCAATGCTAAGGCCAAACATCGCAGCACCCTGGTCATGGCGCCAAGTAAACCGTCCTTGGCTAAGAGCCACCTTACATCCTGTCAAAATGTGCCTTAATGTTGCAGGTGATGAACACAAAGGACATGAGGGATCCCCTCCTACCCAGAGGTTTAGGTTCTGTGGTGATGGGAGAACATCATATGTTGACCTGATGAGGAAACTGATCCTGCTCTGTTCCATTGACCATAGGTCTTGACAGCCAATCTTGCGTTGTTCCACACTCTCCCATCTCATCCATTCTCCCTGTTTGGGCCTGGGAAATGGCCTTTATACACCTCATCCTCTCCTCCTGCTTTTGCACCTCGTTGACTACCATCTTCCTCCTTTGAGCTGGGGCCGCCTTGTGCCATGTAGGAGGAGTTGAACTGAAACCAAGACCCCCTCTTCCATGCTGAACTTGCCCCATGATATCACCAATTCGAAGGGCAGCCTTTGCATCTTCCACAGCTTTCTTTGCCGCCCACTTTCTTCCAGTTTTCAACACAGGTGCTGCCTCCCTTACGCATTTATCGCGTGACTCTACTAATGTCATTTCCAGTCTGACCTTGGCGCACTTAAACTCCTCGGTTAGAGCAGAGACTGGTAGCTGCAGTATTCCTTTACCATAAAGTCCCACTCTGCTGAGGCAGCGTGGAACTCCCAACCATTTCCTGATGTATGAACTGATTAAAGCTTCCAGCTTCTCTACTGTTGTCAAAGAAAACCTCGTACACAGTCAGTGGCCACAGCAACCTCGGCAGTAGACCAAACTGAAAGCACCAGAGTTTTAGTTTACCTGGTAGAGCGCAGCTGTCTATGCTCTTCAACCCTTCACTGCTTGTTGTCTAACTTCTCCCACACGAACTGTGTCCTTTAGATCCCCGTCGTACCATCTCCCAAGACTCTTCATGGCTTCTCAGACACTGTTGGTATTGCCTACTTTGCCTTTAATTATAGAGATGCTCCTTGATTTAGTGGGCTTGAATTGCATTCGTGCCCATTCAATGTTATTGGTTAATTTGCCCAATAATCGATTAGTGCAGGCTACTGTTGTAGTCATGGTTGTCATGTCATCCATGTATGCTCGAATTGGTGGTAGTCGCATTCCAGAAGCCAAGCGCTCTCCTCCTACTACCCATTTTGATGCCCTAATGATTACTTCCATTGCCATGGTAAAAAGCCAGTGGAGAAATGGTGCATCCTGCCATTATTCCAACCTCTAGGCATTGCCATGTAGTGCTGAATTCTGAAGTTGAAAAACTGAATTGCAAATCTCCAAAATAGGCTTTCACTAAATTTGTTATTGTCATCGGTACACTGAAAAAATCAAATGCTGCCCAAAGTAGTTCATGTGGCACTGAACCATATGCATTAGCCAAATCCAGGAATGTCACATGGAGCTCCTTCCTCTCCTTTTTAGCTGATTGAATTTGTTGCCAGATCACATTGATGTGTTCTAAGCAACCTGGGAAACCTGGAATGCCCGCTTTTTGTATTGAAGTGTCAATGAAGCAGTTCTTTAATAGGTAAGTTGACCATCTCTGAGCAATAATGCTGAAGAAAATCTTGCCTTCTACGTTTAATAGGGAAATGGGACGAAACTGACTGATGCTTGTAGACTCTTTTTCCTTAGGTATAAAGACTCCACCTGCTCGGCGCCATGCTCTTGGTACAACCTGTTTTTCCCATGCCACTTTCATCAATTTCCACAGAATTCGTAGAACTCCTGAAGCACTCTTGTACACTCTGTACGGAACTCCATTAGGCCCTGGAGATGATGAAGCCCTTGCTTTTTTCATAGCTTGCTCTATTTCTTTCCACTTAGGTGCACAGTCCTCCATTTGGTATTCTGGTGGATTGATAGGTGGGATGTCTGACGGAACTGACATAGGCTCCTGCCTTTTTGAATCTGTATGTGTTTCCTCCAAATATCTCTCCAGCTCAACCTTAGATGCTTTTAGTGTGCCATTCTTCTCACTGGTGAATAACTTCTTTACAAATTTGAATGGGTCTTTATAAAAGTTCGCTCTCGCACGCTCCTTCTTTTTGTAGCGTTTCCGTAGGCGCTCAGCTCTGCACAATGTTGCAAGCTTATCTTTTATGACCCTTTGTAAGAGATTGAGTCCCTCCTTCTGACTTTGTTCTGCTCTTCTCCATTGGTTCCTCAGCTGTCTCCTTTCTCTAACTAAGCGTTCAATCTCCTGCTGCCGTCTAGACTTTCCAGGAATAGTTTGTACTTTTTCCTTCCTTTTTTCAACTCCAAACCTCTCACTTCCATATGCGTAGATGATGTCCCCAAATTTATCCAGCTTCTTTTCAACTGTTCCACTTAATCTTTCCAATGCAACGCAGAGATCTGTGTTTACTGTGTCCCATGCAGTTTTCTCACAAGCTCTTGGCCATTTAACTCCAGGCTTGTGCCCGTTGAGGTTCTTGTCTCTCTTATGCTGGTTTGTCTGACCGGGTTCACAAGGATCATTAGGTTCATCACTAACTGTGTCCATGCAAGTCCTCCTCACATCTATGACAGGGGTGCTGATATCCTGCGAACTGTGGTTTGCTTCCTGTCGCTGGATTTCATTCGACTGACTTGACTGACTTCGTAAGAAGTACTGATCAATGCGAGGCCCTTGTCCCTTCTCCCTCAAGCATTTCATTCTCCCTTGATGAATCTTCAAACCCCTGACCGTTGTCACCTTGCTCCAGCCGCAGACACAAACCTGGAGTTCCATGTCTTTGTTAACTGCAGATCTTGAACTAGTCTTTTGTGAAGTACTCTCCATACTCATATCCGTTTCCGTTCCTAAGTCGTTAACCGTGTTGTCCAACGTTGAGTCATCTTCCGCCCCCGCTCTCGCAGACTCTAGGGGTATTTTTCTCTTTAATTTCTTAGAAGCCTTGGGCGGGTGTCTCCAGCATCCTGTAAACACAGAGCTGGATACTGCCGACAAGGGTAGCTAACCCTTACCAGCCCCAATGGGGTCTCTTTCCTCCTGTCAGCTGTCTCTCCAGGCTATCACAAGGTCTTTCCCTTGTTGCCAGCTGCACTATTCACAGCAGTCACTGGACGTATCCAGATCTTCATGATTTCCATTACACGAGAGTAGATGTTAAAACTTCATGCTGATTTGAACTCGGCTCTCGCCAAGATAAGCACCAACTAAGACGTAGCTTTACAGTAAACTAATGTGAAGAACTGTGGTTAGTTCTCCAAGATGTTTGGGCCAACCTACCTGCCGAGTTCCTTCAAAAACTGTGTGCAAGTGTACCTAGAAGAATTGATGCTGTTTTGAAGGCAAAGGGTGGTCACACCAAATATTGATTTGATGTAGATTTTTCTTCTGTTCACTCACTTTGCATTTTGTTAGTTGATAAATATAAACTATTAACATGTCTATTTTTGAAAGCATTCTTACTTTACAGCATTTTTTCACACCTGCCTAAAACTTTTGCACAGTACTGTATATATATATATATACTGTATATATATATATATATATATATATATATATATATATATACTGTATGTATGTGTATAATATATAATTATTATTATTATTTATTTCTTATTTCTTAGCAGATGCCCTTGTCCTGGGCGACTTACAGTCGTAAACAAAAATACATTTCAAGAATCACAGTACAAATAATTACACAATTAAAGAGCAAGACAAGATAAATACAATGACTTTGGTTCTAGCAAGTACAAGTATGACAAAATACGATTCAATAACGAGGGTGGAGAAGGAGCGGGCTCTGGAGGCAGGGGAGCGTAGAGGAGGTAGAGCCAGTCTTCTAGTGCAGGAGGAGCGGAGAGGTCGAGTGGGGGTGTAGGGAGAGATGAGGGTCTGGAGGTAACTGGGTGCAGTCTGGTCAAGGCATCTGTAGGTTAGTACAAGAGTCTTGAACTGGATGCAAGCGGTGATCGGGAGCCAGTGGAGTGAGCGGAGCAGGAACTGGGTGGTGTAGTTGGTGAGGAAGGGTTGGATTCTTCGTATGTTGCTCATGAAGAATCGGCATGTGCGTGCTAGAGTGGAGATGTGCTGGGAATAAGAGAGGCAGGGGTCCAGGGTGACTCCAAGGTTCTTAGCTGAGGAAGAGGGAGAGAGTGTGGTAGATTCCAGAGGAACAGAGATAGAGAGACCAGAGGAGGGGGAGGAGGAGGAGGAGGGAAAGAAAAGGAGGTCAGATTTAGAGAGGTTGAGTTTGAGGTGATGCGAGTGCATCCAGGAGGAAATAGCAGACAGACAGGTAGAGATACGGGAGGAGATGGTGGAGTCAGAGGTGGGGAAGGAGAGGAAAATCTGAGCATCATCAGCATAGAAATGGTATGAGAAACCATAGGATGCGATGAGGAGGCCCAGGGAGCGGGTGTAGAGAGAGAACAGGAGAGGACCCAAGACTGACCCTTGGGGGACTTCAGTTAAGAGAGGGTGAGGTGTGGAGGTTGCTCCACGCCAGGTTACCTGGTAAGTGCGGTTGGAGAGGTAGAAGAGAACCAGGCCAGAGCAGTGCCAGAGATTCCCAGGTCAGCGAGAGAGGATAGTAGAATAGAGTGATCGACAGCGTCAAAGGCAGCAGAGAGGTCGAGGAGAATTAGGACAGAGGAGAGAGAGGCAGCTCGGGCAGAGTTTAGTGAGTTGGTGACAGACAGGAGGGCGGTTTCAGTGGAGTGAACAGAGCAGAAGCCAGATTGGAGAGGGTCGAGCAGAGAGTGGTTGGACAGGAAAGCAGAGAGCTGGCAGTGTACAGCCCGCTTGAGGGTTTTGGAGAGGAAGGGTAGGAGACAGGACGGTAGCTCTGGAGGGAGGTGGGGTCGATTTGTTATTAGTTACAAAACCACTGCCAAACATGAGTGACATTCCACACCTCCTTTAATCTGTTTGGGGATGAAGCCCCAGATAACTGGTTCAACACCAACTTTCTGACAGCAGTCCACCTGAAAAAAAATGCAAATAAAATAAGTGCACCAGCAACTGTCAAGAGTAGACACATAACAGGAGATGAGGAACAGCTAAATGAAACAGAAGAAAACAGATTGAAAAAACTGCAGCATGGGCTGTTAATGTACTTAGAAACTGGTTTAAAGAAAGAAATATGGATTCATTCATTTTAAGGAAATAAATCAAAAAATCTCAACAACAAAAGGGAATTTTATGCCAGTGCAAAAAGTTCAACTGGGGACCAGTATTCAGTCTCCAGTTTTATAACGCTGAGCTGGACTAAATAGATGTTTTAACAGTAGAAGTTTTAACACCTCTGCTGACAGCGAGTTTAAAACCAGCAAGAACGTATTCCTGTCAGTCATGAAAACTTTTAGAAAAGCAGGTAAAGACAAGGCCAGACACCACCCCCCGAATTACCGGCCTGCATTTGAAGTGTCTGCGGGAAACTGAGGAGCTGTCCCCTGACACCGCGATCGACTTCGTGCGTAAAGTCTGGTCTGATCTTCAACTTAATCTGGCACAAGTTCCTCTTACTTCCTCAGTGTCATTTGAAACTCCGCCCATCATCAGCTTGTGCTCAGTCCTCTAGTTTCTAGGGAGATGCCACTTTCGATGCAGAAATTCATAGGCACAATATAAAAGCAGATCAAATGCATGAAAATCACAAGCCAAGTTATAAGAAACAATTGGGGCAACCTTGGCCCCCATTGGTTTTACAGTTGTGCCTATTTGCTTTGTGCTGGGCAAGGTTGCACCAATGGTTTCTTGAAACTTGACTTGTGTTTTTGATATCTCTACTTTAAATGGCTGGGCACTTTTTTCACATTTCCAATGTGTTTTTGTTTCAGATAATAAAGACAAAAACTTATTCAAAATTAAATATGGAGTAGATCACTTTCTTCCGAGTCAGCGCAGGGGTGGTAACGGTGAGCTTAAAAAATAAAAATAATTGGACATATTAAATTGAGGAGAAAACCACAAAAAAAAATGCTGGAGATGCGTCACAGATTTCAATAGTGTAGGCTGCACGGCATGTGCTTACAAGCATTGGGCTGTTATTAATATATTGATACAATCTCTCTCTCTCTCTCTCTCTCTCTCTCTCTCTCTCTCTCTCTCTCTCTCTCTCTCTCTCTCTCTCTCTCTCTCTCTTTCTCTTTATATATATATATATATATATATATATATATATATATATATATATATATATATATATATAGTCCCGGGACTATCTCAAATATTATCTGCCAATAGTGTGGTGATTTTGGGACTACAAAACGGATTTCACTTGGGACCTGCAGCAGATTTGCGGTGAATAAGCATGTGACATGTAGCCCCTGGAAACTGTACTCACATATCTTTGAAGCTCATTGTATGAATGTTGGGAAAGAGTATCCTCTAGTGTTTCAATATAAACTTACATTTACTGTGACTGATTTAATCCATTGACAAGATATATATACATATCTATATATATATATATATATATAATTAAAAACATAGTGGCCAGTTGAAAGTGTTTTTATCAACACATTAATCAGAGGACACAACTAACAAGCTAACATAGACACACTTCTGAATTTATTTATTTATTTATTTATTTATTTATTTATTTTACTAGCTTTTAGGTTATTTTCCTTCCATACTGTAAAGAAAAAACAAAACAAAAACAAAAACAAAAAAAACTGCACTATTGCATAGAATCAGATACCATGGTTTAACACAAAGTCGAGTTTGCTAACATGTGTTTCTTTCAAAACTGCACATCAGAGACCTATAAAACAAATGAAAGTGGAAATATTTTGTTAACTACAACCACTTTAATGTGTTTATGTGCCGTCCCAGCCATTCCTAGCATCTTGTGATTCAAGAACATTTAAGGGATTGAATCATGACAATGTGAAAATTATATATCAGACAACAATAGAAAATACAAGCTGTGTCAGCTCTGCTCATCAAGCAGCATCTAGTACAATCACAACAATTGTTGGAGATGCGTCACAGTCAGTAGTGTAGGCTGCACGGTATGTGCTTACAAGCATGCAGCACAGCATGGGCTTGGCTTGTTTAGGGAGAGTAGGAACTGGCTCTGTGGATCTGCGGCTCACTTCAGCTTAGGGAGGAGTGGGTACATGGTGTGATATGACCATTCAGTAAAAGAGACTCCCAACCTCATTGACTAATGCAGGGCCATACTTTGTGCTGCTGCCCATAAATCTGGTCTATAGTCACTCCTGTGGTCAATAGTTCCTTTTGATGTCACGCCCCAGCGTGTATCAATCCGGTACCTAAACCTGTTGTCTTACCACTATACACAAGTTGTTTTTTTTTTCCACCAGAAACCTGGTGACATCTAGTGGAGAAAATAAAATGTCCACTCTCTCACAACCTGTCCTGTATACTTAAAAATGGTCATATTATTTTCATACTTGTAAAGTAATTTACTGAAACCCAGTAGCGGCTGGTGAATTCTAAGACAATAAAAACTAACTAATATAAAAACTAAAAAAATTATATATTAAGAAGGATGGGTTTCAGCAGAGTATTTTTTTTCAAAGCTTGGGCGATAGATAACACGCCCCACCACTAAACACACGCAAACAATGCCATTCAACGCAGAGCTCAGGAATCACTGCTGCGCTTGTGCTACAGGGGCATCAGGGAAACCACCCAAGGTCCTTACTGCGCATGCTCATTTGCAGTGGTAGCGCTGCAATGATGTTAGTAGCGGCTAACGACAAAATAGCAAATTAATATTGAATTCAAACTGGTGGGGCAGTGCCCCAACGCCCCGTATATACACCAGCTGCACCTGCTTAAACAATCTTAACTATTGTTTCTTTTGGTCTTTTGATATTTTGTTAATTGATGTAAATTCATTACTGTATTAAGGGCTATATTTTCAAAGTTGTAACTGAAGCGCCATATTAATCAATTAAAAAATCAACAGATGACATCCTAGAAATGTTTTGACTTAACAATCTGATGTTGTGTGTTTGTAAAACGCTTTCACAAAGATTGTCAAAGGATGTTTAAGTGCCATTCTTACCTGCAGAAACACAACTGTTTTATTTGCGAGGCCCCATGTCTATTTTTAATGGCAGCAGGAACCATTTGGACCCCAACTAAAAGCCTTCCTAAGAGGGTATCCTGGAACAGCCTGGAAGCTATTCTTGCTCCCTGGCAATGTAACCCCTCACACACAAAGCAAGGCACAGAGGTGAATACATAAAGCTGACTGGTCTTTTCTGCTGCCGAGCAAAGCGGACAAAGAAGGAAGCCCGCTGGAGGACGGAGAGAGAGAGCGCTGATTGGAGCAGGCCTGCCAAGCCCCTGCGTTCTGAAGCCAGGTAGTGAGTCACACACTTCCAGAGGCAGTGAATAAAGAAAGCCGCTGAGAACCCATGCAGTGCCTAGGCTGCTGTTACACAATGGGACATTATCTCATGGCCATCGTGTTTGACAGCAGGGAGAGAATGAATACACTAATGCCAGCAGAGGAAACAAACTCGGAATTTGACAATATTTAACTTACCTTTACAGGAGGAGTGTCTGCCAGGTCCACTTGGGATCAGGGATATGATGACCAAACCTGATGTGAGGTACAGGTCCTGATAAAGTGCCCAGGCAGTCTATGTTCATTTTGTTATGCTGGGAGTGGAAATCCTTACTACAGTCTTCCAGAATTACCCTTGGAGTCATCAATTCAGTGTTTATTCTGAAACATCAGCCATTTATAAAGCCTATACAGAAGCACTTGACAGCGTTCCATCAAAAATTAATGAAACTGTCTTTGGAACAGTGAGATATATCATCACACAATATTGATTGATATCTGTATATATATGTATATAATCACAGAATATGGATTCACTGGTTATGCATATCATGTGCATAACACGTGAGTCATTCATGTGAGGGACAGTCTATTATGGGGAAGAGTGTGCTACATATTGCAGTTATTCCCCATTATTCAATGGGAAACCGAAAGTTGTCTTCCCTATCAGTGCATTACTTATACAGATGTACAGTACATTAGAATAAAATTAAATTGTCCACATGAAATAAACTGTGGACTTTGTTGCCTCAGCTCCATAGTGCTGCAGTAGCAGCAAATAAATACATAAATAAATACCTGGCCAGGTAGCACCTTAATGGGTGTATATTTATGTTATTTGAATGTATAGGGCATAAATATGATTTCATATTTCGTAAGTAGTTCAAGGTTACAATGATCAGGAAAGTGGATATATTATATTTTTTCCCCCTAATTATTATTATTATTATTATTATTATTATTATTATTATTATTATTATTATTATTATTATTTATTTCTTAGCAGACGCCCTTATCCAAAATGTTCTTGAATGTGCTTAATTATAACAGGCCTGTGCTTTAAAGGAGAAGTCTTATTGGGATCATAATTACCTTACCTAATTTTTGCGTGGAAATGTGTCTGTAGCCTAAACCCAAGTACAGCCCCTAATGAGTCCTGGCTCTCTACCATGAGTCAGAGCTGCTTGCTTCTCCTTTGATGAATCCTACTGGACAGTGATGTTGCAGTACGGTAATATGTGCATCAATACAATCAGAAGCACAAACCGGGACCAACCACTGCACACATTCTACAAAGTGTTTGAGCTCCTGAAGCAGTGAGTTGTGAAAATAGTGTTTCACCCCATAGGGTATAATGGCCCATAGAAAAGCATTAGATGTCAAACACAGTCACAGTGAAGACATGTTATAAATCTGATTCCCTTAGAAGTGCTTATTTTTCAGCAGCTCACAAAATACTGTAATATATCACTCACCTTTTAAAGCAACGTATTTATTTTTTAACCAACTTAGGTTCATGAAACCTGTTATTGTGCAACTGGTTTTAGGGGCTTTGCTACTTATCAGCAGCCAACCAAATGCTAAGCTAAAGAAAATGACAGCAAATTAAACTGGTGTCAATCATACCTGACGCTGCTGACTTTGGCCACTAGTATCTCTGCCCTACTCTACTGGTCAAAAACTACTGATGAACTGAAAGTGTTGTTTACAGTAATGAACAGGTTTTGTGGTGTTCTAATGAAGAAGCTCAGTCCAATACATACTCTGAAAGGTGGATTTATTATGCTTCTAAAAATAACCACAGGAAACAAAGAGTCCTAATTATAATTTATCCAAATAAGCCCAAATGAGCCGTAGCCTTTAAACTTATCTGATGCAGCTAAAAAGGGAGCGTCTCTTTAAACACACTGGTTTTAGTGTAGGAAGCAAACAAAAGTGTCCTGTTAGCCGACATATGTGAAATGTGTTTCAAGTCTGATTAAAAGCAAACAAAGAAACATTTTGTGGTGTAATAAATAGCTTTTTCAGCAGGCTGATTCCTGCCCTAGCTCCAGCACAGTGAGATCTGTTTATGACCAGAACATAGCTCTGTGTATTCACTGCTCTTTGTGTTCATCTGATAGGCATTTAACACTATGCTGCATGCAGTGCCGTGGAAAACAACAAAATAAACAAGATGGTTACCATAGAGATTGTTAACCTGAGGCCTGTGGGTGTCAGCAACCAAAAATCACGAAAAGAGATTTTTAAAGAGAAGCTTCAAATGTCATTTTATGTATTTATTTTTTATTTATTGTGATTGTGTTTATAGTGTTTGAAATCATTCTGAATGGTTCAGGATTGCTCCAATATTGAGATATTATCAGCTTTCTAATTCTCTGCGCCTGGCTTTGAGCTTGTCTGGAGAATGCTAACTACCAACATTGGACAGATTCCATTCTTATTACATGACATTATGACCTTTCTACTCTTCAGGCCCCACCATCTCCAGAAAGAAGCTGAAAAGCATGCAGATTTAAGGAACATGATAATAACTTAATACTGGAGCAACAGAACTGAGAACTACTCAGAACCATGCAATCGTAAAGAAAAAAAACTATTAAAATGACAATTATACTTGTTCTTTAATATCTACATTATAATTTAAATGTCCTTATAAATGACTTATTTAAAAAAAATATATACCATACTTTTACTGTTTGTTATAGTTTTGAAAGTTTTTGTTACAAACATTTAAAAAAGATAGTAGTTTTCAACACCCCCCGTATTGCAATAGAGATTCAGTCAGGACAACTCATACAAGATAAAGCATTTTGACTTGCCTGGTTTTGGCGTGCATCAAGAGGCTGCAAGCATCTGGCAGACGCATTTTGCTATGTCTGCGGCCAATTTATCAAGACAAGAGCGAAAAAGTACTCCGTGGAAGCATCTGCTAAGATGTGTGAGGCCTACAAGGCATATTTCGGCATGCCTGTCGGGGATCAAGACAAACCCTGGGCACCTCATTTCACCTGCGAGCACTGCAAAAAAACTCTGGAAGGTAAGATGGACAATTGTTGCTCGGAATTTTATGTTATAAAATTTGTTAAAATTTTTAAAATTGCAAAAGTTTTTCATTTTAAAATGTTTTACAATTTTCAATATTAATATTAAAAATATATCATATATGAAAAATGTTGCGAGAATCTCTTACACATTAGTCATGGGTGAAATAAATGTATTTTTGTAGGATGGTACAGAGGGGAAAAGAGAGCCATGAAGTTCGCTATCCCAAGAATTTGGCGGGAAGCCACTGACCACTCAAGCAACCGCTACTTCTGCATTGTGGACCCTTCCAAACGTTGGACTGGCAAAAATGCACCTGCTATCACATACCCGGACCTTCCTTCATCCATCGCCCCGGTGCCACACTGCCATGAGCTCCCCGTACCCACTCCTCCGGAGAGAGAGCAGCCGTCTTTAGAAGAGAGCAGCAAGTCAGAAAGCGAGGAAGACGTTGTAGATCCAGATGACAATTTCAGAGGTGGAGCTGAGGAGAGAAACCCATACTACCCTAACCAAAAAGACCTCAACGACTTGATTAGAGATCTTGGTCTCACCAAGTCCAATGCCAAGCTTTTGACGTCTAGGCTCAAGCAGTGGAACTTGTTGGATGAAAGTGTGCAAGTCGCAGATCAGAGGAAGCGTCACCAACCTTTTTCCAGCTTCTTCACCCGTCAAGATGGGCTCTGCTTCTGCCACAATGTGACCAGTCTGTTCGAGGCAATCAGAATCGCCTGTAACCAGAATGAGTGGCGTCTCTTCATTGACAGCTCATCCAGGAGCCTCAAAGCCGTGCTGCTCCATAATGGTAACAAGTACCCGTCTCTTCCCCTGGCTTACTCGGTGCACCTCAAAGAGGATTACAACAGCATCAAGACCTTGCTGGACACCTTGAAGTATGATGAGTACGGCTGGGAGGTCATAAGAGACTTCAAAATGGTGGCATTCCTGATGGGTCTCCAAGGCGGTTTTACCAAGTTTCCCTGCTATCTTTGCCTTTGGGACAGCAGGGACACCAAGGCGCACTACCACAGGCGGGACTGGCCACAGCGGACCGAGTTCTCTGTGGGGAGGAACAACGTCAAGTGGGAGACACTGGTGGACCCCCGGAAGGTGCTGATGCCACCACTGCACATTGAATTGGGCCTTATGAAACAATTTGTCAGAGCTCTAAATAAGGAGTCGACAGCCTTCAAGTACCTTCAAGACTTCTTCCCTAAGCTGTCTGAGGCAAAGGTCAAAGCCGGTGTCTTCGTCGGACCACAGATAAAGAAGATCCTGGAGTGCAATGAATTCCCCAAGAAGCTCACTAGTAAGGAGAAAGCGGCTTGGAACAGCATCTTTTGTAGTCATTTTTGTATTACTTGAGTATAAATACATGTTAATTTGGATTCATATGTTGTTTTTTTCTGACTTTATGTGAACGAAAAGACACAAATTCGCCCGTTTTCTCATTGGAAATAGGTCCAATATCACTGTCCTGGTCACAAAAGCAAAGTTTGTGGGGAATAATAGCCATTTTCTATACTTTTGAGGCATAAGCAATTAGGAAATAACACTTACTACCCAGGAACAAAAATTGTGTTACATAGTGATCAGTGTATATCAGAAATATCAGAGTAGGATAATACAGGCACAGTACACTTCAAAAAAATTACCTATATGGTAACAATATCCTGGGAGACAGTCAGCATGGTTTTAGGAAAGGGAGACTGTGTCTAACTAACCTACCTGACTTTTTTGAGGATGCAACATTGAAAATGGATAATTGCAAAGCATACGACATGGTTTATTTAGATTTCCAGAAAGCTTTTGACAAAGTCCCGCATAAAAGATTAATTCTCAAATTGAACGCAGTAGGGATTCAAGAAAATGCATTCACATGGATTAGGGAGTGGTTAACATCTAGAAAACAGAAAGTACTGATTAGAGGAGAAACCTCAAAATGGAGTGAGGTAACCAGTGGTGTACCACAGGGATCAGTATTAGGTCCTCTTCTATTCCTAATCTACATTAATGATTTAGATTCTGGTATAGTAAGCAAACTTGTTAAATTTGCAGATGACACAAAAATAGCAGGAGTGCCAAACAATGTTTCAGCAGCAAAGGTCATTCAAAATGATATAGACAGCATTCAGAACTGGGCAGACACATGGCAAATGAAATTTAATAGAGAAAAGTGTAATGTATTGCATACAGGCAATAAAAATGTGCATTATAAACATCATATGGGAGATACTGAAATTGAAGAAGGGAACTATGAAAAAGACCTAGGAGTTTATGTTGGCTCAGAAATGTCTTCATCTAGACAATGTGGGGAAGCTATAAAAAAAGCCAACAAGATGCTCGGATATATTGTGAGAAGTGTTGAATTTAAATCAAGGGAAGTAATGTTAAAACTTTACAATGCATTAGTAAGACCTCACCTAGAATATTGTGTTCAGTTCTGGTCACCTCGTTACGAAAAGGATATTGCTGCTCTAGAAAGGGTGCAAAGAAGAGCAACCAGAATTATCCCGGGTTTAAAAGGCATGTCATATGCAGACAGGCTAAAATAATTGAATCTATTCAGTCTTGAACAAAGACTACGCGGCGATCTGATTCAAACATTCAAAATCCTAAAAGGTATTGACAATGTCGACCCAGTGGACTTCTTTGACCTGAAAAAAGAAAAAAGTACCAGGGGTCACAAATGGAGATTAGATAAAGGGGCATTCAGAACAGAAAATAGGAGGCACTTTTTTACACAGAGAATTGTGAGGGTCTGGAACCAACTCCCCAGTAATGTTGTTGAAGCTGACACCCTGGGATCCTTCAAGAAGCTGCTTGATGAGATTCTGGGATCAATAAGCTACAAACAACCAAACGAGCAAGATGGGCTGAATGGCTTCCTCTCGTTTGTTATGATCTTATGTTCTTAAATATGTATATATTATTCATTTTTTATCCAAGGTGACTTACAGAGGCTAGGGTGTGTGAACTATGCATCAGCTGCAGAGTCACTTACAACTACGTCTCACCTGAAAGACGGAGCACAAGGAGGTTAAGTGACTTGCTCAGGATCACACAATGAGTCAGTGGCTGAGGTGGGATTTGAACCGGGGACCTCCTGGTTACAAGCCCTTTTGTTTAACCACTGGACCACACAGCCTCTTATAGCTGCATATAGATGTCTCTGAAACTGTATAGTCATGCAATACATTGGAGAGTTTTATTCTGATTGTCTGTAGCTTTAAGCCACCAGGATTTGGACAAGAGCTTTGTTGTTCTACCCTTTCTAGAACAATACTCGGTTTCAAAGGAAATGGATGGCACAGCATGTTAATGAACAAGTCCTTTTCACTAGATATCTTGGCCAGACAGAAGCAACATTCATCTGCAGACTGTCAAATAGAAAGTGAAAACAAGCAATGTGTTCTTTATACCTCCTGCAATGACGTACTGCTAAAGAAGAAAGCAAAAACAGCTGATCATCACCCAGATATTTCTAAATGGTAAGATCAAAGATTATCCATGGGTTTGAACCTGGGACACCTGGGTGAAAATAAGTAATGGCTTTACCCCATCATCAGATTTAGAGATACAGTAGTCCGTCGCATATCTGACTGTGGTGGGACCAGAGTAAGGGCGGATATATAAAAAGTCAGATAAATGAATCCTATTTTAAATACCATTATACAAAACTATAACAATGACTATATTCACACAATTATTGTTTTGAGATTCAGCCTTTTTTCCCTAAATCCCTTGTTTAGTAAGATTCAGGGTATTAATGCTTGTAGCCGTCTGCCGTGTGGGTGCGTGCATTCGTTGCTGAGTGACATGCAGGAGATCGAGACAGAGGTTGAAGTTGATACCCCCTGCAGGCAGAATTTATTTACATATCAACACACTGAACAGCTCATGTGACACTACCAGCAATGGTAGTGCATAGAGTACATACAACACAGAAACTTTGTATGAAAACTTTGGAGGGATCTACAATCTGAACTAATCTTCTCTGTTAAATAATAAACGGCTACTCACCTGGCTGTCGGTGGTTTTGACTTGGTTACTCACTCTTCGGTATGCAACCCTGGTTCTCTCTCATTCACTCACTCACTCACTCACTCACTCACTCACTCACTCACACACACTGTACTGAAGAGCTTGATCATGGCAGATAAACAGTAAGGGTGGCTATGTGACGGACGGATACATGACGGATTATTGTATTACCTTACGGGACAAAGTTAACACTAGACTCTCTGGGGAACTCAGAATCAGTCCAATTTTACGACTGTTCAATGTTTATTATAGTTTTTTGAGAGTACAGGGTTTAAATAAAGTACAACAGCCAGCAGAACAATGAATACTTACAAACTTTTAGGAGAAGATACAGTATATGGTGAAGCGTTTATTATCTCAATTATACATCACGCATGAGAAATCAACCAATCACTGTACAGATGTCATCCTGTGCTTATGGATCAATTTGAAAGTTAAAAAACAACAGCACTTTGTGTTTGTTAGTAGTACCTAGCTACATATATATATATATATATATATATATATATATATATATATATATATATATATATATATGTCTTAAGATAGTACATTAGTTATCTTGTTATCTAGACAAAACCAGACTGAAATATGAAGATCCTGATATGTTTGTATTTGTGCATGCCCTCAATGTAGATGCTGCATGAATTGATTCCAATGCTACAGGTACTGCTGAGCAAGGGTGTACTATATCACATTGCAGAAGTAAAGCTTATGAACAGCACAGGAAATGAGCAGGGCACTGACGCGCATGATGCTGAAGTCAGTAGGCAGTGTAAAGCCTTCCAAGGCAGGGGTTCCCAAACTCTCTTAGCTCAAGGCCCCCCATGACTGAGAACCCCCACCCAAAGAATCCACAGAAATTGAGTTTTCCAAGAAGGTAGTAGAACCTGACTACAAGGGTTAGGTCATCTTTCTTTGTAATGCAAGCAAATCCTAACTGAATATACTCACTGTCTTATTTTCAAAATTTGGATTTTGATCACTTTAGTGAGAGAGGTTGTTCATTTGTACCAGTAGAATTACTATTGCTTTCAGTTTGTTTAGTATCATTTCTCGGACTCCCGGTTTGGGATCCCCTGTGTTAAGGCACCAAGTGACGTGTCCATTGAAATTCCGCTACGGATGGAAATGTGGCATAATATAATATATTAGCCACAGTGTCAAACTACCTCCAAAGCTATTGTATGCACCAGACTTCAATGCTGTAGACTAATAAAATGCACCATATTAACTTCACAAGTGGCATAGTCAGTATCCAGTCAGCTTAATACAGAGCTGCTCAGAAGAGGAAACTCTCTTTAAAGAAGTGCTGAATCTGTGCTGACATCCAGCAGAATGAAATCACTGCCACCGGGTCAGACTGAATGAAGAGCTCTCCTCATCTCCAGCTTCTCATTGGCCAGGCCAAGCTGCAGTGAGGCTGCAACACAGTCAGTAGGGGACCTCTCCACTCCCTCAGCTATAAAAAGGCAGTGCGCAGCTCTATGTGCTTCATTCCCTGCAGACTTCAAAGCCAGCTACAGCGAGGTAAGAGGAACCTGGCATAAACTTTTTGACGGTTTTCATTTGTTTTTGTTTTTTTGTAGTTTTAGAAGTGTTAAATACTGATTTGCCTGTCTTGTATTTTATTTAATGACTTAATTATTGTATTCATTTTTTAAACCGTGTTCCCTATTCACAATCGTTTTTTTCTTTAGAGTGGACACACTTCAGAATATAGATACATTTTACAACTTTGCAATTGCTTTACTGGGGAAATAACTACATGCTTAATCCATGTTGTTCATTCATGTATGAAGTTTACTATAGTATATTTGTACACTATTTTTGCAGTTATACTGTGTGTGACTGGGATTAACCGTGTATTTTTGTTTAGTTCCCAGTGACTCAGCATTCTCATGCTTTATACACCTTTAACAATTACACTTTTTACACTTTGCTATGCTTTTATCACTGTTTACTGCTGTAAACTGTTATACGGGTACCATCGTTTTATGACTTGGTTATCCTCACAATGAAGAAATAAAAATGCATTATGGTAATTACAGTGTCATTAATGTACATGTATTTTGAAGTGTAGCTGACTGTTTTATACATTAAAGAGCTTCAAATGACAAACACAGACTAGATCAGCCAGTCTATGTATGTTTTTGAGTTTGCTTTTGCATTGCTGGAGTGCCGCTTACTGACATAAAGGCACATTCTCAAAGCTATTTACTCCAATTCTTTACATTTTTAGATTTCAATTCTTGCTCAATATCTTCAAAATATCTTCAAGTTCATTAATTCAATGACAAATGCTTCACATAAAATTTAGCACTGTTGAGTGTTTAACAGTTGTGGATGTTCTTTCAGATTTGGGACCCTGCGTTGCAAATGTCTGACTTAGAGAACTCCATGGCAGCCATCATAGATGTGTTTCACAAGTATTCGGGAAAGGAGGGAGACAAGCACAAGCTGAAGAAGAGTGAACTGAAGGATCTGATCAATAACGAGTTAGCAAGCTTTCTAGGGGTGAGTAACTGCATGTTAGAAATGTTAAATACCACCAAGAGGATTCAAAGATTCAACATTCCTGTTTAGTATGCTAATGTATTATAGCCTGTTACTATTGTTCTTTCTATTTTACTATTACTCTATGAATTCAATCACTGTACTGATTATTATTATTATTATTATTATTATTATTATTATTATTATTATGAGGTTAGAGGGGTTAGGGGAGCAGTGGCAGAGAGAGGACAGGAGAGAGTGGGAGGAGGGGAGAGGCAGAGGTATGAGGTTAGAGTGGTTAGGGGAGCAGTGGCAGAGAGAGGACGGGAGAGAGTGGGAGGAGGGGAGAGGCAGAGGTATGAGGTTAGAGGGGTTAGGGGAGCAGTGGCAGAGAGAGGACGGGAGTTGGGACAGAGTAACAGGGATGTGAGAGACGGTCATAGCAAGACAGGTGAGACAGATAAGTACAGTAGTGGGAGCAGAAGCGGTGGGGAGGGGGGGGGGGGGTACAGACCTGTGTAGTAGTTGGTGTCTTCCAGAGCGCTGCTAGGTTCAGCTAGGCTAGCTGTCTATTATACTAACTAGATGGATAAAAGCTGTGTGTAAACCAATCAAATTACAAATCAACCTCTATTCAATTTAACCACACTCACCTGGTACTAATCACAACAGTAGAGCATCTAATTAAAACACCACCTTTGTAATGTTACTTAAATACTGCCAATGTTAAGAGTTGGAATGAGGCCTCTAGTAACCACTGGGAGAGATCTGAAAAAGGTCCTTGCTATACCTTTCCTCGCTCGGACTGCCACAGCTCAGACTGCCCTTGGACATATGGCCCTTAGACTGCCACAGCTCAGTCTGTCCTTGGACGTGTGGCCCTTAGACTGCCACAGCTCAGACTGTTCTTGGACGTGTGACCCTTAGACTGCCACAGCTCAGACTGTTCTTGGACATGTGGCCCTTAGACTGCCACAGCTCAGACTGCCCTTGGACATGTGGCCCTTAGACTGCCACAGCTCAGACTGTCCTTGGACGTGTGGCCCTTAGACTGCCACAGCTCAGACTGCCCTTGGACATGTGGCCCTTAGACTGCCACAGCTCAGACTGTCCTTGGACTTGTGGCCCTTAGACTGCCACAACTCAGACTGTCCTTGGACGTGTGGCCCTTAGACTGCCACAGCTCAGACTGTCCTTGGACGTGTGGCCCTTAGACTGCCACAGCTCAGACTGTCCTTGGACATGTGGCCCTTAGACTGCCACAGCTGAGACTGTCCTTGGACGTGTGGCCCTTAGACTGCCACAGCTCAGACTGTCCTTGCATGTGTGGCCCTTAGACGGCTGGCGCTTAGAATGGTTGGCGTTGTAAGACACTGTTTGCCAAGTTATACTATCCTGTAGGCCTAGAGCCGTATACTTAACACAAAATTCTAATCAACCTCGCAATTCAACAAAGCCCAGCACAGTTTACAAAATAATTGTTAAAGGCAGGGATAGTTACCCCAGCAACAACGATTTAACTATCAAATTAAATACGATCTACTTATCTGGTTATATGTTGAGTCGCTCAGAAGCAGCATTGGAGTACAGAAAAGGAGCAGAGACACACAGCATGTGTGGCCTCAGTTGCAACAAATTAATCAGGCAAACAAAACTCATTCCATGTCTTCAATACATACACGGTAAATGAAACTACCTTGCTCTATAAAAACAGACCGACCTGCTCACTATCAAGTTGTTTTCAGATCAGGGTGCCATTGTCCGCAGCATCCCATTCATTTTGTTACAGTATATTGGTTGCACAGTGATGTAGGGCCTATGGGAGACCCCACCTATGTACTAGAAACAGTACTTGAGGTAGACATCTTGTGAAAGTGAAAAATTGTTGCCAGAATGTAAACATTGAAAATAGAAATGTCGGAAACAAAATGTATAGATTTGTAATAACACATGGGAAATATTAAGCTATAATTTTAACTTTGTCTTCTCTGTATAAACGTTTTTTTTATTATTATTATTAATTGTATTTATTAGTTAAACTCTCTTATACATTACTTTTTTAAAATAGACATGCTTGTATTTATTTATTTATTTATTTATTTAATTTTTCAAAACTTTTGAAAGTAGCAGAATTTTTCTGGTAATTTCTAATGTACAAAATATTTTTTTTACATCCCGAAACTACATTAAGTCAGAGTATAAAATAAAAAAAAAACAACAGCAAACTAGTAAATGTGAGGTATCCACCACCTTATTTAAACACAAACTATTACAATTTTCAAAATAAATACAGATCTGTGTATTTTGTATTTTACTTTTTCCCTTTAAAATATAATTCTGTTAAGTCTGGCCTTTTGCAGATAGCCATGCAGAGGTTCAGGCAGGAAGCTCACTTTTAAGCTAGATTAAAATTGTAAACATCAAGCATATTAGGCTCCCTTATTATCAGAACATGCTAACGGCTCGGCTTTATATATTACCTCAATCCATTCGTCCTGCTGTACGTCAGAGTTCTCCTCCTCCTCCCCAGCCTTCACCCGTTTTTTCGCTTCCCTACAGTCAGCCTCTCCACTATCAGCAAACTAAACTTTGGGCAGGGGTACCTCGAAGGGCAAGACATAGACCAAAGATGTAATGGAAATATGTATAATGTTGTATTTGTTGTCTAAACTAAAGTCCTACATTGGGTCGGGTACCTGCGGCTCGGGTTCGGGTCAGAATGTGAACTTTTCTGTTTTGTACTATAAATTATTATACAGTACATTTCTCAAAAAGATGCAGGGGAATGAATCTGGTTTACAGCTTTTATTTGTGTCCATCAGTCCAACTATTTTTCAAACTCAACACAATGAATGAACCTTAGTATTCAGACTCTAGTAACAGAGTAATAAAAAAAAATAATGCAAGTCTTAATTTTATATTGTGATGATTTCTTGCTTCTGGTTGCTCTCTATGACTGTATTTTATAGTCTTCCACCCACTACCAGGTATTATTATTATTATTATTTATTTCTTAGCAGACGCCCTTATCCAGGGCGACTTACAATTGTTACAAGATATCACATTATACATTATTTCACATTATACAGATATCACATTATTTTTTCATACAATTACCCATTTATACAGTTGGGTTTTTTACTGGAGCAATCTAGGTAAAGTACCTTGCTCAAGGGTACAGCAGCAGTGTCCCCCACTGGGGATTGAACCACAACCCTCCGGTCAAGAGTCCAGAGCCCTAACCACTACTCCACACTGCTGTGTTATGTTATTTAAACACTGTATGTTTAAATAACATAACACCGACAACAGTAGTATAGTTACCCTCCGTGGGTTGTATTTATTTTTTGAAAAACAAAACCTAAACTAAACACTTATTTTCCTCCAAACTAAACAGGGGCAGGCTAATTCTGCTTACCCTGAAACAAACTATCCATTCAGTTTTGTTACCTCAGGTTTGGTCTCTTATCTTTGTTCTCCAATCCCCCATGGTTCTTCATCTGCTTGTTTTATCTATGTCTCACAGGTGTCCTTCATTACCCAAACAATTAAGCCATTAACCCATTTTGTAAGGCCTTTAGCAATATGGCTGCTGGTTCCACCAGTTCCTTCACCAAGATGGAGTGGGTTCAATAAATGCAGGGGGAAAAGTGCGGAATACCCTCCCCAAACGAAAGACTCACGCGCCACCTATGGTCTCAAAATGACATCCTATTCCTTTCGAGACATCTGTAATTTGTTTTGAGACAGCTCTGTTTATTTTAAGATATTTCTAAATTACTTCCTGTTCATTTGAAGGTATCTGCCCCCTACAGGTGTGATGCAGGTGTAGCACTTCACCTGGATACAGTATAATAAAGCTCCATTCTGTTTCCTTCCAGCAAATCAAAGACCAGGCGACGATGGACAGTTTAATGGAAAGCCTGGATACTGACCCTGACTCGGAATGTGACTTTCAGGAGTTCATGACCTTCATCGCCATGGTGACCATCGGCTGCCATGAGTTCTTTGAACACCACGAAGATGAGTAACAAACTCACCCACCATATATATATATATAAATCATTCTAGTTAAAATGCACTGCAGACTTGTAACCCTTTCACCTGCCTTAACCTGTATACAAGCCTATTGATGAAGCTTAATAGATGGTAATGCCTTTGGACCTGGTTTGAACCTTGGCTGGCTGGTGCTGTTATGTTTTAAATTGTTGTTTTTAATTTCTGTGGTGTTTACAGCAACTGTGGTACACCATAATATCTTAAAATCTTTCCAGTTTGCGGTCAATAAGCAAAAAAAATATGTAGGGATTGCACTGTACATTTTTCTACATCTCTAAGAAATGCAGCCATTCTAAAAAAGAAACATTTATATGAGAAGTCAGGCCATCACACATAGCTGACATGATAGGTGATATTAAGAATGCTTTGGAGTGGTGTTGGAAAGTTTAAAAATGCTATTTTCCCTTGCCTTATGTTTTAAGTCACGTGTAGAATTAGCAAGATTAATCTGACGGTTTATTTTCTAACGTTGCTGGCCACCTTTACCGATAAATAGAACCTTTTTTTAGTCTGTTTCTATATTTGCATTGCCTTCCTTCACCGTTAAGCCAGCTGTGTTCAATGGCATAAGACACTTCTTATCAAAATGTTGGTCTAATTAGACAAGAAGAAATTGCATCTGGTATTATATTAGTCTCACTGTTCTGTGTTTAACACACTAGTGGATTGTTGCTATGTTATGAATGTTTCAAGCACCTCTGTATATGCAGACACTTTATTTGCCCTTCATCTCATGGCTTTGGTTTGCAACGTATTGCATTTCCAGTGTTGATGTGTTGGCCAGGCAAGGTCATGTAAACAGATTAGGAGTGTGTGCTGATAACCTTGGTACCTTATGCCAAGCACTTGTTGAATGTTTTAAGACTGAAATGAATGACAATTGAGCTTGCAATGTATCCTTGTCACAAGGATAGTGTCACAACAGTGTTACTGACAATGCATAAATGCCTAATTTTATATTACTGGTACATTATAACTTTGTAGCAAATTTAATTCAAGCTAGAATTTGGCTGAAACGTATGTCCCTTTAATGTGATTAGGAATGGAAAGCATAGCTAGCAGATAAGCTTTGGAAGACTGTCTGCTTGTATTAAGATCATTAATAAAATGGTCAGTGCAAATACAGAACTGGTTTCTGGTGTGTCTATGTGTCTGTTTCCATGTATCATATCCAGTATTTAAGCACATACTACAAGACTGCTGTATGATTGTTTTCCCCTGTTCTATGACAATATCAAACAAAGAAGGGCATTCATCAAATATAACATTGTGTTTGCAAGCATCTCATAAGCCTTTAATAAAATCAGAGGAATTCAGGTTCAGGTCCTGGCTGTGGCCGATCTCAGCTGTGGATTATTATTATTATTATTATTATTATTATTATTATTATTATTATTATTATTATTATTAATTTCTTAGCAGACTCCTTACCCAGGGCAACTTACAGTTGTATACAAACAGTACATACCAAGAATTACAGTACAATTAAGAGCAAGATATGAAATACAATGACTTCAGTCCTAATAAGAGCAAATACAAAACACAGTACGATTTGAAATCAGGGCAGTTCAAGAGTAGATAACAATGTTGATAGTTACATCAGGGTTAGATACGAGTGCAGGTGAAATACAAAATACTACAGATTGGGTTAAGTGCAGGATTAAATACAGTAAAATAGGGAGCAGATGAGTGTAAGTTAAAGTGCATTAAAGGCAGAGTGCTATATTGTCCAGAAGGGAAGAGTTGAGTTTTAAAGGTGTTGTCTGAAGAGGTGTGTCTTGAGGAGGCACTGGAAGGTGGTCAGGGACTGGGCAGTCCTGACACCCGTAGGAAGGTCATTCCACCACTGCGGGGCAAGGGTGGAGAAGGAGCGGGCTCTGGAGGCAGGGGAGCGTAAAGGAGCCAGTCTTCTAGTGCAGGCGGAGTGGAGAGTTCGAGTGGGGGTGTAGGGAGAGATGAGGGTCAGGAGGTAACTGGGTGCAAGAGTCTTGAACTGGATGCGAGCGGTGATCGGGAGGCAGTGGAGTGAGCGGAGCAGTGGGAGTAGCGTGGGATTCTGGCCAGGAGGGAATTATTATTATTATTATTATTATTTATTTCTTAGCAGACGCCCTTATCCAGGGCGACTTACAATTGTTACAAGATATCACATTATACATTATTTCACATTATACAGATATCACATTATTTCTACATACAATTACCCATTTATACAGTTGGGTTTTTACTGGAGCAATCTAGGTAAAGTACCTTGCTCAAGGGTACAACAGCAGTGTCCCCCACTGGGGATTGAACCCACAATCCTCTGGTCAAGAGTCCAGAGCCCTAACCACTACTCCATTGCAGTAGTCTAAGCGGGAGAGTACCAGGACGAGGAGTTGCGTGGAGTAGTTGGTGAGGAAGAGTTGGATTCTTCGTATGAAATGCAGCGGTCAGAGAGGTAGAACCAGGCCAGAGCAGTGCTGGAGATACCCAGGTCAACAAGAGAGGATAGGAGAATAGAGTAATCAACAGTGTCAAAGGCAGCAGAGGTCAAGGAGAATTAGGACAGAGGAGAGAAAGGCAGTGACAGACAGGAGAGCAGATTCAGTGGAGTAGAGAGGAAGGGTAAGAGGGAAACAGGACGGTAGTTCTGGAGGGAGGTGGGGTCGAGTGTAGATTTTTTGAGGAGGGGGGGTGATAGAGGCTTGTTTGAGACAGAGGGAAAGAGGCCAGAGAGGAGAGGTGTTGAGATGAAGGTGAGTAGAGCAGGAGCCGCAGCTTGAAAGAGGTGAGTGGGGAAGGGGTCCAGGACGCACATGGTGGGTTTGTGACCCTGGAGGAGGGAGGAGAGGTCAGTCTGAGAGGGGAGAGAAGGAGGAGAAGGAGGGTGAGTTAGTAAGGAGACAGAGGGTGTTGGGTTGGGGGAGGAAGAGGTGTTAAAGAGTTTGCGGATATCAGAGATTTTAGAGGAGAAGAAATAGGCAAAGTCATCAGAAGAGATAGAGGATAGAGGAGGGAGGAGGGGAGGGGGGGAGGATTGAGGAGGAAGGAGAAGGTAGAGGATCATTTCCGGGGGTTGTTAGTGGAGGATTGGATAATAGATTGGAAATAGGAGTGCTTAGCAGAGGAGAGAGTAGAGGAGAAGGAGGAGAGAGGGAGCGGTAGAGGTCTAGGGAAGCAGGGAGTTTGGTTCTCTTCATTTCTTTTCAGCAGAGCGCAGTTCTGTTCTTGCTGCGCGGTGCACAGAGGAGAGCCAGGGTTGGGGAGGGGAGGGGCGGGCAGGTCAAAAGGTGAGGGGACAGAGGGAGTCGAGGTAGGAGGTGAGGGAGGAGAAGAGGGTGGAAGTAGCAGAGTCTATAGAGAGTTGGGAGAAGGAGTCGAGAGGACAGAGGGAGAGAGAGAGTGGAGGTTACAGCGGGAGGTGACAGTGAAAAAGATATGAAATAGTGATCAGAGAGGTCCAGAGGGGTGACAGAGAGGGTGGAGGGGCAGCAGGCCCTGGAGAAGATGAGATCCAGTTGACAGCCAGCTTTGTGGGTAAGAGGGATGGACGGAGAAATTGAAGGAGTGAAGGAGAGGAAGGAATCTGGCAGAGTGGGTGGGGTTGGAGAGTTGGATATTGAAATCACCCAACAGGACAGTTGGGGTAGACAGAGAGGGGAGGGAGGAGAGGAGATAGTCGAGTTCATTTGGAAAGTGAGCGAGAGGTCCAGGGGGACGGTACAGTACAATTAGCAGGAGATGACAGGGAGAGGTTAGTTGGACAGCGTGAAATTTAAAGGTGTTCAAAGAGTGTGAGGAGAAGTCAGAGGGGACAGAAAATAGTAATGAGGGAGAGAGGAGAAGACCAGTTCAACCTCCCCATCCAGTGAGACACAGAGTATAGGACAGGATGTAGAGAGAGGATAGGGAAGCAGGAGTTACAGTGTTATCAGGAGAGTGCCAGGTTTCAGTGAGAGCAAGGAAATCGAGAGAGAGGTGAGAGGCAAAGGCCAAGATTAAGTCAACTTTGGATAATAAAGGGAGAGTTGCATTGCTAGCAAGCGCTGCATTAATATAGTAAAGGTGTAGTAAAGCATAGTGAAAGCATGGTAAAGCACAGAGCGGTATGCATATTATTATATTTAATAACATGGTACACTATGGTAAATGAATAGTATAATCATGGGAAAAGCATAGGATAACTTTAACATTACCATGGAAATTTAATGGGGTAAACTTTTATAAGGGTAATTCATGCACTCCGCCACTGATCTTTCATTTTCTTGGCCATTGTAAATTGGGGAAAAAGGATAAAAAACATAGGCACTCTAAATAAAAGATTTTCCTTTGTGCTAGCCAAGTGGGTTTGATTACGCACTTTGTTCCTCTCATCCCCTCATATTGAAGTTTGAATTCAGGCTAGAAGTCACAGTAGGTTAATTAACAAGCTCTAATTATATAAACATGTCCAAATATGTTTACATATCAACTTTCACATGCTGTTTCAACATGCCCTTTTGTTTTTCTTTTTAAAATATTTGTTCACAATTTTCCTTTAATCAATAACCGCATAATTCTCTTGTTACAGCGCCGTCATGCTTCCAAGTTAGGAAGACATCTGAATTGTTCCATGCAATACCACATTAAACTAAAGCCAGTGGTCCCTGGAGAAGGTGCATTGGCAACATCATGGCATACTTTGAAGTTTTACAGCTGTTTACTGAATTTATAAGCTCTAATATCTTATTGTACAACATTGTTAAAGTGCATAGAGTTTGTGTTCATATCTACAATACTAACACTATGTCAGGGGGTCTCACTACACTGGTTAAGAAATGTTGTTGATGGCCACAAGATGGAGACTTCTTTTTCTCTTGAAATTGCCTGTGTAACTGTCCTAGACCACATGTCACCAATACATCAACATTCAACATTCAACAATTTCAGAAGTCAATTATCAAGTGGCTTGACTCAAGTCCTCTGCACTAATGTTTTCAATTATTCTGAGATGTTTGGTGTTCTGTTGCTCCAGTTTTGAGTTTTTATAATTTCTCTAAATCTGCCCCTACTTTGCTTTGATCTGCTTTTAGCTTGTCTGAGGCAAGATCAGGCTAGAGTTTCTTTACATTAGTAGTACAAGCACCATCTACTGTTACAGAGTGCACAGCAGTGTACTGACAGCAAAAAAAGGAAACTTTAACCAAAATAGTGATGAATTAAATGGTGCCGGCTCTTCATTTCATAACGACACTTTTGCAATAAGGGAATTTGAAGCTTTTTAATGTTTTAAATAAGTTTGAACTGTATGAATGGTTTTGGAGGAAACTGTCAACAAAGCAAATAGAGACAAGCAAGATTGCCTACTTATTCTCAAAGTGTTTTTTAAGTCTTACTGTTAAAATACTTATTTATGGTTTTGGTGTATGTACTGTATTTAGGCCCTGTAAGTAATTCGATAAAGATGGCGGATGTGTGGACAGGGTACTTCAGCGCTAAATCTCATTTTCCAAAACTTGAACCCAACACATAGGCATGGTTATATAATTAAAGGTTAGCATGTTCACACTTGTTTCTCTGTTTTGTATGAATTGTTTGGTAAAGAAGGTTGGTTGGTTTTTCAGAGTCTGTTTTATATAAAAAAAATACAGTTTGATATTCATGGGACTGTGTGGGTGTTGTTAAAGAAGCAAGAGAGCAGTTTCAGAAACATCAAACATGCTTTATAAACATTCTTCAAACACCTCACAAGTTGAAGCTTTGTCAATAGGGCTTAAGTTCACACTTTAGAAAATGTAGCATTAATAAGAAATACCGCTGGTGACAGAGCTAATGGCAACACTCTGATGCACCAGTTGTACTGGAGATGTTTGAGAGCCATACTGCACCCTTAGAGGCGCTATAAACTTCACAGCCACCACGATGTGATTACTGAAACCGAAAATGATTCAGAGAGTGAATGTAAACACAAGCAGAAAACATTAGTTAAGATATCTGTGATATTTCATACCCATACCAAATTAGTCAATAAAGAATTACAACACATTGGACTATATTCTCAAAGCCATTTACTCCAAATTATCATTAGCGGATATTTTTTTGAAGGATTTGTAACACAATTAATTATTTAAAATGAATAATAAAAAAATAATAATAAAAAAACAACATTATTATTATTTATTTATTTCTTAGCAGACGCCCTTATCCAGGGCGACTTACAATTGTTACAACATATCACATTATACATTATTTCACATATCACATTATTTTTACATACAATTACCCATTTATACAGTTGGGTTATTACTGGAGCAATCTAGGTAAAGTACCTTGCTCAAGGGTACAACAGCAGTGTCCCCCACTGGGGATTGAACCCACAACCCAGTCCAGAGCCCTAACTACTACTCCACACTGCTGCCCATAAGACTACTTAAGACTATATAACATAAGACTACTTGCAAGTCTCAAAATTAAATGTCAAATGTCAAAATTAATGCCATTGTTTTTTACTTCTGGTTGAGTAACTATATTGGATGCGATTTTCCTTTCTGAAAATAAAATGTGCTAATGACAATTTGGAGTACATTGAACACTATAGAACATTGTAGATTATACTACTGTTCTCCCATTGTTTTCTATGGAGGGCAGCCAACCATTCTGTTATTACTCAATAATGGAATGGTAAATATAGCACAGCTGAAATGACACTAATTAATGACACCTGTTTTGCTTGCTGATGAAACACTTCTAATGATGATTGATCCCTGCTCTTAAAAAATCCACTCAGTGAACTACAATGATTATTTCAGACAAAGGTAAAAATATAAATAACTTAGTAGTATAGTATAATAGTGTAATGTCATTGCTTGGGCGTGTTCCTTGTTAATAATTGAACTCCCTTGTTCAAAAATCGACTGCAACAGTCACAAAATGCTATTATCCCTTTATTTTTGAATAGCAATAGGGGTTGTGGACAAGAATGCAGATCCCCAGAGAGCTGGCTGTCTATCGTGTTTAAAGGCATGAAGATTAATTTCAGACAGGGATATAATCACCATTAAATACAAAGAAATTGTATCTGTCCATTTCTGTCTGTCTGCTCCTAGTCCTGGGAGCTGTAAGGCATGTCATTCTCCTCACTCCAGTGCTTGCCAGTGCTTTTCTTCCTGTTCCTCTCCGCCATGACAATGGCAGCCACTACAGTCACAATGACAGTGAAAGTGATGATCAGCACCGCCACGGTCTCTCCGAGCACAGCCTATTATCCACGTCATCCAGCTTGTAGCCATTCAGCTGAGGAGGCTCTGTGCACGTCATGTTGAAATAGTCATCCAGAATGAGCCGCTGGACACTCTGGAGCTTTCTGAAGACCCTCTGGAGGTCACAGTCACAATGCCAGGGATTACTGGGCAGCAGTGTGGAGTAGTGGTTAGAGCTCTGGACTCTTGACCGGAGGGTTGTGGGTTCAATCCCTAGTGGGGGACACTGCTGCTGTACCCTCGAGCAAGGTACTTTACCTAGATTGCTCCAGTAAAAACCCAACTGTATAAATGGGTAATTGTATATAAAAAATAATGTGATATCTTGTAAGTGGATAAGGGCGTCTGCTAAGAAATAAATAATAATAATAATAACAATTACTGGCCAGCACAATATGAGTCCCATAGGTCTGTATGCTGGGGAACGTCTTGAGTTTGATGTTCTCCAGATGGTTGTGGACCAGGTTGAGTAAAGACAAGCTGGTCAAGGAGGTGAAGACCCCGATATCAGTGCTGTTGATCTGATTGCTCTGCAGGTTTAGGACCTCCAGCTTCGGCAGCAAGGGCGGTCATGTTGTTGTCCTGTAGAGTCAGCCTCCGGAGCTGTGGAAAGCCCATTCTCGATAAAGCTGATCCTGTTGCCTCTGATATTGAGCATCTCCAGGTTCTCTAGGTGTAGGAGGCTGTTGCTAAGCAAGGCCTTCAGTTTGTTTTCTGACAACACTAGTTCCCTCAGAGAATTGAGACCAATGGAAAATCTATTACCAAGAGCAGCCAGCTTGTTTCAGCTCAAATCCAGCTTTTGAATGCACTGGAGGGAAGAGAAACGCTCAGTCTGCCATGTGGTTGATGTTGTTGTCATTCATTAGGAGTACCTTCAGCCTCCAGAGGGGCCAGAAGGCCCTGACTGGAATAGTTGTCAGGTTGTTTCGGGATAAATCAAGGTGTTCTGTGTCCGAGGGTGTGGCGTTTGGGATGAAGGTGAAGGAAGAACTTGAGCAGTTGATGAATTTGAACATGCTGCGGCAGTCACATCCTTTCAGGCACGGAGGCTGAGGCACAGAGGTGGGGCTTGCGACACAAAGTTGGAAGAGAAACCAAAAATAGAACTTCACCTTGTCTTCTGTGGGGCCTTTAAAGACAAGAAGACTGAGTGACAGTCATTTTCAAAAACATACCATACGACAACCATGTATTATTAATATATGATAAAGAATACATTATAGTGTAACTATATGATCCATATATATTTTTTATTTGTAAATACTGTACATTTTTAATATAAGGTAAATATATAAATATATTTTAAATGTCCCTTTTTTGTACTAATTTATTTCCAATATATTATTTCTTAAAAAATCACCTAGGAAAAAACATTATGCATTTGTTTTGGATTTATTAAATAAACAGTTTCATTAACTTTTTTCATAACATATGTAATGTCTAATATATATATATATATATATATATATATATATATATATATAATATATATATATATATATATATATATATATATAAAAAACACACACACAACTAGCTTTCGAGTTAAGGTTAAGGTAGCTTTTGACTAGTATACACTGCACTGATGAGTCCCAAAGAGGGTGAAACATGTATGCAGTTGCTGTGACTTTTAAAACGCTGTGAATGTTGAAGCCTTTTGGTGACTTCATAACTCTCTCTCACTCTCTCTCTCCTCTACAACAAGTATGAGAACAGATTAGTAAATACAGTAAAACAGGAGATGGGGCAACTGTACTATTTAATCCCATTCAGATATTTTATGACCTCTAAATAGATAACCGTCCTCTTTCACATACATACATACATACATACATACATACATACATATACACAGGTATAAGTCTTAAAAAAGAAACTAATTTTGAGGAAAAAAGAGGAAATGTCCCATTCTGCATTTATTCAATTATTCCAAACCTTGTTGGAGAGTAGTGTACAGAAGGAGAACAAACACTTAAGAAGCAGTTCAATAATACATATTGCTATTGCAAACATTCCTTACTCACGCTGGTTAAAAAAAAAACATTTCCCTGTGGTAACTGTCAAACATTAGTAAAACAAGGACAATACAGTCAAATGTCATTAAATATATTTGATTTGTACAGGACCAATGTTAAAATCAGAACATTTCTTAGTTACAGTGCATCCAAGCTTAGAACAAGCCTTACCTTTTAGTACAGCAGCAATCATCCACTGTGCTCTGTCGTCTTTCAACAGGATGTGTCGAGTGATGGAAAAAGAGGGCTGCTGGCGGCTGGGTTTGAGGAGGAGTGCTATTGTACGAAGGGTACCTCTTGAAATGTGAGAGAAAGAGAGAGAAATAATGAATGTGTTAATAATTCAGACAGCTGGAGGCTGGGAGAGGTGCAGTGCCACCTGGCCAGGCCTGTGAGCATTAAGGAGGTCAGGAAGATAAACCCATCCGCTGCTGCTGTCCCTCAGCGTGGTCACAACATCAGCTACTGATTACAGTGTCACGCTGCGACACCTTCATCACAGGCTCCCTGGAATGGATGTCAAAGTGTTCCTTCCTATTCGTTTTACAAAACTAGAACCAAACAACAGTATCTCTATAAAAATTTACAATGCAAATTTGGTGGTAATCCTTCCAAATTCTACAACAGACTTATTTGTATTTCCCTCACTATTTTATGGTGTTTTATGTGAGTGGTTCAGGTTCTGTTGCTCCAAAACCATTCCAATTAAGGCTCCAGCCACATTCTCACATGTTTTTGGCAGGGAGGAATTAACTCCATCCTGCCAACCATCACCAAACACCAATACATATACATAGGCAGAGCCTATATACTTAGTTGTGCCACACATAATAAAACCCTACTAGGTGATACAACTACTGGGAATATTAGCACAATGCAATGGCAGTCTAATGGTGCCCCTATTGCATATGAACTTCAACAAATGAAATATTTATGCCATGCAATATGAAGCAAAAACACATTTTCTACACGCATATTCTTATTTTACATGAAAAAAAGAACATCACTGTACTTGCTACAGATCAGATGCACTCTTTCACAAACTGTATTTATACATGCTATATGATAAAATAATTAAAAGGATAAAACACGCACATAAAACTCCTTATTGGGGTCTCCCTTTGGGTATAAAAATAAATAAACATAGAGTGTAAAAAATACAATGAATAGTGCAACTAAAACTGTATACAATAAAACCACCAGTGAATAAAACAATTAATACTTTGGTCATTTGTGACACATAACCTGAGAATTCTGATGGTGTGTTTTAAAGTTCTGTTTGATTTACCTACAGCGTGGCAAGACCAGCTGATCACAAGAAGATTCTCACAGGTATCTCACACACTGAGGAAGGCACTAGCTGAAACATCTCCCTACTGGACTTAGCTTGTGATTGTTTTACCTTAGATTTCTGCGGCTGCTTATTCAAGGTGCCTCCAGGGCCGCCAAGAGTCGTCATGGGCCCCGGGGAAGAATTGGTATGTCCCGCTGTATTTTAAGCAATATAACCGATCATTCTCCAATTGTGTTTCACACCAGCTGAAGAAAGTACTTTATTTATTTTACACAATACAATTTTTCTAACATACTGCTGCACCACATTGTTTTGAGCAAATTATAGATATTAATAATAGAATAATTCATACTGTGGTATATATTGTGCAACTTTAGGGTTCTTTTAAAGTCTTTAAAAAATATATAATTTGCTATGCCTTTTTTCAGCTTTTTGGTGTAGTAAAATATGAAATGCAAAAGTTCAAATCATTGTGTGCAAGGACGTGTTTGACAGCGCCTGGATACACAATCATTACACAACATTATCAAACTGTCCACATATCACCAAATTACTTCAACATTTTCAGTAATTTTACACACAAAAAAATCCACCATACCACCATATGTTTCATAACCATATGCTTATTTCAAGCTGTAAAAATTACTATACTATATTATTAGCCAATGAAGATAAGTATATACTGTGCAGCAACAGAAATATGCCATGAGTCTCTCCAGCATCCCCCTTCAAGGTTAGCACTCCACCCTGAGCATTCCAAGGCCCTTATATATAGAATAAATTTCCCATAAGGCAACTCTCATTTAAAGATACAGCTCTCATTTTTAAAAAAAATAAAAATAAATCCAGATGCAAAAATGCTTCATTAGCATCATCAAAAAATATTTTGGCCATATACACACGTAAGGTTAACCATACACATATATAAGACAACAACATAAAGAAAAGTGCACTTTTAAATATTAGCTATGACCTTTAACCTCTAAAGTCAGCAACCATTTTGTTCTGCTGAGGTGGCACTATCAGTCATCTTATATGCTGAGGTATCACTGGCAGCCATCTTTTAGACACTGCTGATCAGCTACTTCCAGCAACAAGGATTTTTGCACACAGGTATGAATAATACAAACTTTGGTTTTATAATTGTATTTTTCTTTGCTTATGTTGTTCTCCAAGAATGGGGATACACTGCACTGATTTGGGGAAAATGGGGGAAATGGTATGTCAGAATTCATTACTCATGCATATCACAAACCCACACACATTCATACATGAAGGGAAGTAGGAAAGGTTCTTGGAGTCAACAAAAATACCTTGTACAAAAATAAATTAAAAAGCCACCCTGTCACAAACGTATTTGTCAGAATTCCAGTAGATCATAGCCTCTGTCCATCTTTTAGATTTAGAAATTTAAATCAAGATTTTTAGTACAAATCCCACACTAGTGATGACATCGTCAATTCATTTGTATATTTGTCACACTTCACATTTTTCCATAAAGCTGGAGAACGGATTATGCAATTGTCATGAAACTTGCTTAACCTTTTAGGGTCCGCCCAATGTTAAATATCCTGCCGGTGACCTAGCCCTTTAACTCTTTTACTCAGGCACTGTGAGAGACAGCCCTGCTTATTTTGGAAAGAGGAGATTCAGACCTTTAAATGAGGTTCTACTTGTGTATTTCTGGTAGATGACCATATTAGGAAATCGCCTTGAATGCGAGTGTTTTGGAATGTTGCTGCTGCAGTAAACAAACATTTTCACATAAAATCTTTACAAAATAAGACAAATGGTGGACATCGAAGGACCAATTTTCTAAGAAATATATATATTATTTCTTATTTGTGAATCAGATGCACAAGACCAGAGCTGTTTAGGGTTATGTTGGTTGCCATTCAAGCCAGTGAACAGCCCCATCTTGAGCCACATGAATAGGGTGCCTGGGACTAATAATTTGAATTTTTTTTGTTTTGTTTTTACATTTTCAATTAATCCATTTTTTTTTTTGCGTTGCTTTTGCTCCCTTTTATATATATGGCCATAATTCCTTTATTTTTTATCCAATGTGTTCAACATTTTACCTGTAACTTTTACAGTTAAAGAGTTATGGGGTCCATATTAGGTTTGGGGTCCATATGGACCCCAGGCATAGTGTATTGGCAGGCCCAACTTCACGTGAATATCTCAGGCACCGTAATGCTAGCTTTGTTTGTTGCCTATTACTCGGTCGCTTCAACAGATAGCGTTTCGGTTTCAACGTCACTTCAAAGAGCAGGTTTTGCGCTTTCTATTGATGTCAGGCATGCACTTATGTGTACTTTCTACTACTGCCTCATTCAGTGCTCCAGTGCTCTGACAAGCAGCAAATCGGTAGGTGTGTTCAAGTTAGTATTATTTATTATTTATTTCTTAGCAGACACCCTTATCCAGGGCGACTTACAATTGTCAAGTGCCTGTAACTCAAAAACAGAAAGAGCTAGAAGACTTTCCAATGATATCTCACTTGCCTGGATGACATGTTCCTGGGAACAAACTACAGCGTCCAGAATACAGTGGTGCCTTCACTTGCTAGGACTGCTGTGCGCATTGGGAGTCTTATCCATTTTGCATAGCATAAACAACACAGTATACCAAATGATGGCTACAAGTAAAGGAAAAGCAAAATAAAAGTGTTCATATACACATTTTCATTCATTCATTTACTCCAGTTGTTAGTTATATGTTGTTTTATTGCTGGAGTCCGTTCTGAGTGGGCTGCAGTTCTGAGAGGAATGATATTTCCTAGACTTGTTTGCTGTGTTGAGTAGATAGCAATTCCTAAGTATGATTTTATTATTTAAAGCAATAATACACAACAGGGTGTGTGTTATCATGAGATATCACCATGCCTTGGTTGCATTGTGAAGCACGAGACAAAGTCGTCCTTCAACCAGCCATGAAGTGGTGATATCTCATGCTAACACACAGACCCTGGAGTGTATTATTGCTATTATTAAATGGGTCTATGAGTGTGTTGTTGGTGGTGGTAAATAAAGAAGACTTTAAACTTTTTTTTAATATTTTTTAATTTCTGTATAACTTTCCACTGAGAGAAAAAGTTCCCTAGTGGAAATTCCAGTAGAAAATTGGCAACTGGTTTCTACTGGTGACCAGCTGCAATCGGTTTCAAATGGGTTTTGGACAGCTGAACTGTCTACTGGTTTAGGTTGGAAACAGCTGCTGGATCTCTACTGGTATTCAGTACTACAGGTTTCCCAGTAGCTCTAATGGTTCATACTTGCTCTACTGGTCTCCTAGTACCTCTACTGGTCTCTATTGATACTGGTCTCCCAGTAGCTCTACTGGTCTCTACTGGTCTCCTAGTACCTCTACTGGTCTCTACTGGTACTGATCAGTAGCTATACTGGTTCCCACTGGTACTGGTCCCCAATAGCTCTACTGTGTCCCAGTAGCTCCACTGGTCTGTACTGGTATTGGTCTCCCAGTATATCTATTGTCTCTTTTCTGA
>NW_026708663.1:0-40405 GCF_902713425.1 Acipenser ruthenus
AAGCGCCTCCATTTTATTAATACAGGGGCAAATTCAAAATTGCTTAACACCATTGCCCTTGCGAATATAATGGAAGTTGATATAAGATTACATTGATCATGGCCCAGATCAATAACCACCCTCAAACTCTAGGGGTAAGATAGTGTAGCCTGCTTGTTTTCATCTCTCGTATTTCTTCTTGATATTTTTTTCTGCCTTTTTTTCTGCCTTTCCTGCTGCATTTCTGCTGACCGAGCACACAGTCTGATTTTCAGTCTGATCATTTCAGACATCTTTTTTTCAGGCACCTCTTAGCTCAGATGAGAATGTGTATGTTGTCTTTGCTTCTCCAGGGGCAATGACGTTGACAACAAATAAAGACATCATATCACTTTGTGATTAAATATATTAGTTTGTGTATTTGCAAAAATATATACATCATTGACAAGGGTCATACCTCCAGAAAATATACCCAGCATACCTAGTGGTATTTATTTATATTTAAAAATCTCATCAAGATGTATCATCTTGTTTTCAAGAGCATCATGTACAAAGACAGGACACAATATCTGTCATGTTTCAAAACTCTTTTTTCACTATTGTCAAGATTAAAAACAGTGTCATCGGTTAAATACGACAATTTAATTAATGAACTGGAAAAAACATTAGCTAAACATGGATACCACATTAAATGGCTGGAAAAATGGCTATTTGTGATAATGAACATCATATTTAGAAATATAAAAGATTCACTGATCATGAAACTGAATGGCTAGGTTGTGACCTATGATGAAGGTCAAACTAATAAAAACACACACTTGTAAGGATTTTTTAAACCAATTACTACAAAACCTGGCAGGAGCACATCTTTAATAATTCAATTCAAAAGATATGGTGAACAATTAATGATATATGGGAAAAGGTCAAACTTAAGGTGTTACTTTGGAGCATGCCAATTACAATGGCTTTTGTCAACCAGTGGGCTCTAAATGGTGTGTTCCGTACCATGCATTTTGGTGCACTACTGCAAATAAATATTTAATTTAGTTTTTTTGTTTGTTTGTTTGTTTTAAATATTACTTGAACACCAGTCTTGTTAGCACCCTCTTTTTTGGGGGTGCTAAATTACATTTTTTAACCAGCTGGTGCAGACCCCCTACTGGTGCATAGGACTGGTGTTTAAATAGAACTAAGAGGGCGTGCTTTCCTGGTGCTCCACAATCATCTTTTGTTCAGTAGTTCGGGACAAAACACCAATCACACAAATTTGTTTTAAACTATTTATTGAAGAAATGCAAGGTATGTGATAGTTGTGGAATAAATAACAATACATTATTTCCGTAGAAAAGTTAATTTGGCATCAAACCTAACTTGGTTTGAGGACTCACGCCTGGCCATGAGGATGAGGCAGAGACCCCCTCATAGGAAATTAATCTAATTTTAAGAGGTGGAAATGGGGAAGGTGGTGGGTTACGAATGAATCAAAACACATACGAGGGGTAAGTGGATAGGGTATTTCTAATGCTTGCAGGAGTTAATTGCTAACGTGTAAATTGAATGATTCAATTGGTGACGTGGAGATTGGTGCATGCCCCTCCTCCCAAACTTTAATTATAAATTTAATTTCAGTAGTTCGGGACAAAACACCAGTCACACAAATTTGATTTAAACTATTTATTGAAGAAATGCGAGGTATGTGATAGCTGTGGAAGAAATAGCAATACATTACTTCCGTAGAAACGTTAATTTGGCATCAAACCTAACTTGGCCATGAGGACGAGACAGAGACCCCAAAAGAACAAGCAGGTCTCAATGCTGCAAGTAGGAGTATCAGCTCACTAAGGGACTAGCCCTAACGAGGGTTACTGATACTAAGAACATATCTTTGAAAAAACATTTTTAAGATCTACGATGTAGCCTTGATAAGCTCCAGAAGACCAACGACCTAGCTGCTTAATAATGCAGTCTGGAACTCCGTGACGAGAAGCTGAAGAAGCTGCCCCGATCCTGAATGAATGACCAGAGAACTGCTTGGCTGAGAATCCGGCTCTGGAAAGGATCTGGTGAAGATGGAAAATAAACCAATGCCGGGTAACGACAGCTCTGTTTTCATTAACGAACAAAGGTGGCACCCTGAGAAAGGCGGAGTTGAAAAAAAGAGAGAAGGGATTCATAGGGGCTTACATGGGATTTTAATTTAAACAGAAAAATTAGGGATCCTTTTCCTTCCTGGTCGGTTTTATTTCTTTTGAGGAAAAAAGGTAAGTGCATCAGAGGAGAGTATGGACAAGTCAGAAATGCACGGGTGGATCTGAGGGTTAAATTTATAAGAGTGTGCTGTAAACTCTGAGCACCTCAGAAACCCCAAAAAAGCTAGAAGGAACAGAGCTTCAAGAGTTTTGTCTAAAAACTGATGAGTAACTGGAACGAATAAAGAAGATGCCCTTGGAAAGTATGTCAAAAGTGATAGGTATGCGGGTTTGGGGGGAAGGTGATTCTGACCTTTGAAGCCCTTTCAAAATTAATGACATCTGATTGAGTTACCAAGTGTCAAACTAGGGGAACCAAAACTGGATACAAGCAATTGATACTTTGATAGAGGAGGCTGTGTGGTCCAGTGGTTAAAGAAAAGGGCTTGTAACCAGAAAGTCACCCAGGAGATGCAGCAGGAAGGGAATGCGGTAGTTGTTTAGAAGAATCCAGCACAGGGCTTCTGACAGAGTGTTAAAAATCTTGGGGCTGCTCCTACAGCCGAAAGTCAGACGAACCGAAAAAAAAATTGAAATGCCACTGTATTCCAAAGAGGTACCATAGAGCAGGATCTATGGGCATGATTTTAAATACATTTGAGATGTCAGCTTTGGACAACCATGCATTTCTCCCGGCAACTTTGATTAATGAAATGGAATGGTCAATTGTTGCATATTGTAGTGAATAATCTTCATGGGGAATTAAACTATTGATGCTGGGAGTAGATGAGTTATGGGGAGCAGAAAGGTCAACTATCAGTCTCTTTTTGCCAGAATATTTTCTTATTGCAGCCAATGGGTTAATGCGAAATACGGGAAAAGGAGGAGATTCAAAGGGGCCTATCATAAATGGATTTTAGTAAAATGTTGGTAGTGTCAGGGTCGGAAATGGCAGATTGGAGATTACTGCAATAGATGGAAGAGGTGGGAAAGGAAAAGAGACCAGTAGAAAACCCTTCAGTGAGACTGTTAATAAGATAAGAGACAAAAGAGGTGTCAGGGTGCTTGATTAACTATGTGGCCAGGGCTTGAGTGTTGACAGGAGTAGAAAGAAATTTTAGCAGTCTTTTTGGAACATTGGCAGTGGAAGGTTTGGTTTTTATAGGGGCTGAGTGTTTGGGTTCGCAGGGACAGACAGATTGTGAGTGTGCTTTTGGTTGCAGATGTGGAGGAAGTTGCAGGAAGAAAAGGAGCAGACTGGGCCCAGCTGAGATAGGAGTGAGGAGCCTGCTGTGTGGGTTTTCTGGAAACTGGGCAGAAAGAAGAAAAGGAGGGGCCTGTTGCAAGCCTTTGAAGGAGGAAGTGCATGCTGGGATAGAGGAAAGATTGGACAGAAAGGCAGGGGCCTGCTGGACGCCCGCGAGAGGCAAAGAATAGGAAGGGGCTGTGGGGGCCTACTGGACACCCAAAGTTGGAAAGGCAGAAGACAATTATGCAGGGGCTTGCTGAACACCTGCATTGGACAGAGAAGGAACCATTGTGGGGGCCTGCTGGACGCTCACAGCGGCCAGAGTGGCTGCAGGGGCCTGCTGGACACCTGAATTAGACAAAAAAGGAACCACTGAGGGGGCCTGCCGGACACCTGTAGTAGTCCTAGATGTGACTGTCGGGGCTTGCTGGACATCTGAACTGAGGAGAATAACCTGGGAGGTTATAGTTGAAGGCAAGGCAGGGGCCTGTAGAACACCCATAGCAGACACTGAAAACCCGGGACAGATCACGGGAGCAGCCGCTTCTGACTGTAAAAAAGTCTCAGTACTCACTTGCCCAGGAGCTGCTGTGTGAGCCTTTGATAGACGCCAGCTGCTTGGCAAGTGCAATAAAAATAAAACTTCGGACAGCTGTTCCCTTTGCAGAAAGGCGACGTGGAGAAGCGCATTATCTGTTTCAGTTTTATAAATAGGTATGTTGTAAACCG
Source organism: Acipenser ruthenus (assembly GCF_902713425.1). NCBI lineage: Eukaryota > Metazoa > Chordata > Actinopteri > Acipenseriformes > Acipenseridae > Acipenser > Acipenser ruthenus. The sequence continues at coordinate 4,147 of NW_026708663.1, forward strand.
ATGTCTGTTCAGATGTTTATTTATTTTCTTGCTTTGAGTTGTAAAATAAATTATTTTTATATATATATATATATATATATATATATATATATATATATATACGTGCTCAAATTTGTTGGTACCCCTCCAAAAAAAAACAAAGAATGCACAATTTTCTCTGAAATAACTTGAAACTGACAAAAGTAATTGGCATCCACCATTGTTTATTCCATATTTGATAGAAATCAGACTTTGCTTTTGATTTTTTATTCAACATAATATTGTAAATAATAAAACAAATGAAAATGGCATGGACAAAAATGATGGGACCGCTAACCTAATATTTTGTTGCACAACCTTTAGAGGCAATCACTGCAATCAAACGTTTTCTGTAGCTCTCAATGAGACTTCTGCACCTGTTAACAGGTAGTTTGGCCCACTCTTCCTGAGCAAACTGCTCCAGCTGTCTCAGGTTTGATGGGTGCCTTCTCCAGACTGCAAGTTTCAGCTCTTTCCATAGATGTTCGATAGGATTCAGATCAGGACTCATAGAAGGCCACTTCAGAATAGTCCAATGTTTTGTTCTTATCCATTCTTGGGTGCTTTTATCTGTGTGTTTTGGGTCATTATCCTATTGGAGGACCCATGACCTGCGACTGAGACAGAGCTTTCTGACACTGGGCAGTACGTTTCGCTCCAGAATGGCTTGATAGTCTTGAGATTTCATTGTGCCCTGCACAGATTCAAGGCACCCTGTGCCAGGCGCAGCAAAGCAGCCCCAAAACATAACCGAGCCTCCTCCATGTTTCACTGTAGGTATGGTGTTCTTTTCTTTGAAAGCTTCATTTTTTCGTCTGTGAACATAGAGCTGATGTGACTTGCCAAAAAGCACCAGTTTTGACTCATCTGTCCAAAGGACATTCTCCCAGAAAGATTGTGCCTTGTCAATATGCATTTTAGCAAATTCCAGTCTGCTTTTTTATGTTTTTCTTTCAAAAGTGGAGTCCTCCTGGGTCTTCTTCCATGGAGCCCACTTTCGCTCAAAAAGCGACGGATGGTGCGATCAGAAACTGACGTACCTTCACCTTGGTGTTCAGCTTGTATCTCTTTGGCAGTTATCCTTGGTTCTTTTTCTACTATTCGCACTATCCTTCTGTTCAATCTGGGGTCGATTTTCCTCTTGTGGCCGCGCCCAGGGAGGTTGGCTACAGTTCCATGGAACTTAAACTTCTTAATATTTGCAACTGTTGTCACAGAAACATCAAGCTGCTTGGAGATGGTCTTGTAGCCTTTACCTTTACCATGCTTGTCTATTATTTTCTTTCTGATCTCCTCAGACAACTCTCTCCTTTGCTTTCTCTGGTCAATGTTCAGTGTGGTGCACACAATGATACCAAACAGCACAGTGACTACTTTTCTCCTTTTAAATAGGCTGAATGACTGATTACAAGATTGGAGACATGTGTGATACTAATTAAAGAAACTAATTAGTTTGAAATATCACTATAATCCAATTATTTATTATCTTTTCTAAGGGGTACCAACAAATGTGTCCAGGCCATTTTAGAATATCTTTGTAGAATAAGCAATAATTCATCTCTTTGAATTATAATTCAGCTCTTTTCACAGCTTCTTTGCTTTATTCTATGACATACCAAAGGCATGCAAGTATACATGATAAAATAGCTTTTAATTTCATCACTTTTCAGGAGGAATGAAGCATTATTTCAATGAGCTGTAAGGGTACCAACTAATTTGAGCACGTCTATATATATATATATATATATATATATATATATATATATATATGAAATCTGCCTGCCTGCTGCCACTGGACCCACCCCCTGCGCAGCTGTGTGATCTGATGCTGAACATTTATAAATTCATCTCGACAATTCCTGCCATATCTTTTAAATGTGTCCAGGTACAATGGTATCATGTCTTCTGCTGTGCCCTGCATTGTTTTAAATTGTTTCTTAACACTGGCCCAGTAGTTCTCCACGTTGCCAAGCTGTAAATTGCAAAGTCAGTTTGATAAGTAACCGGGTATTCCATGCAAATAACGTCTTTCTCACCACTGTGAAGCTATAGCACAAATCTGGTATGGATGCCTCCTGTTAACCCCAGATAACAAATGATGATTAAAAAAAAAAATGCACTCTCACCTGATACTATTGTAGGTCTTGTGAGGAAGGGTCTGTGTGATTTAAAGGCAGACTCATTTGTGCTGTGTCGTGATGAAAATGGACAGTAATATTTTACTTTAAAATGTAATGAATAAACCAAGAAGTTTAACTAATCAAAACTGCACTTTCAATGGCAATGTTCAATTCAACGTCTGAAATTATTTTTTAATTAATGCATTTTTGGTATTATTTTTTTATGTTTTAAGGGACTATTTTTTCTAAGGTCGGGCAGAGGCAGAAGTATATTTAATAAAAATGACTTTTTTGTTAGTTAAAACATGTTTTTATATAGTTGTTTTTTCTATTTAGTTAGTTGACCCATTTTATAAGTGCAATAAAGCACTCGTGACTTATAACACACCCGGGGCATGTCGATATTAGAGTATATCCCACACCCTGTCGTGCCTTATTGCTTGCTTACATATGCACTTCGGTTGTTCAGATGTTTGTGACGTACTCAATAATAAAAAAAAACAAATTACATCAGACTGTGTTTTGAATACAGCCGTCATGTATGAGTATATCTCCGGGCCTTCTAGTGTTAATGAAGTAGATTTACTAAGAAAAAGCATACACACTCCAAAATGCGTAGGTGCAAAGTACAACATTAAATCAGTATGAGAAAAACATTACTCACAAGGCTGTGCCTGTATGCCATGTTAATGTAAGACTGAAATATTTACGTTTATTTATCAGTTCAGATTTGGAGGACTGCACCTTTAAGTTTCGATTTGGACTATTGTGTTTGCCATAGAGAGACCGGTGAACAATAAAGTTAGAAAAAAGGGATTCCCAGGAAAAGCGAGAGAACGAGAAAGAGCAGGAAGATATACTCCTTGCATATACTTTTGTTTTGTGTAAACTACGCTGTGTTCTGATTGAGACAATAAATAACACCTCCATTATTGGAACCCTTGCATCGCCCTGAATCAATACAAGTACAACATTAACAACAACAGCGGAGTATGGCCAATAGATGTCTCAAAGAATCCCATGTTTGAAGCGCATTTAACATAACTGTATTCAAACAGATGTTTATTAGGGGGTCACGCAGCGAAGTTGCTATGGAACCCTATTGTTATTGTTAAGATTATTAGGCTTCTAGGCCATAGGCTGGGAAGCCTATTGTTATTGCTGGGGTTATTCTTCTTATTATTCTTTCTGCCAAAAGTTGCTTGAAAACTGATGAAATTCGGTAGGATGGTAGATGCTTATGGGAAGTTGGTAAATTTTAATTGAACATATGTCGTAGGTCACATGGTTTGGCCGCCATATTGGATTGAAAAGGAACATTTTGCCTAAATGTAAAAATGTGTCTTTCAAAAAACCACTTATTGCAGAGTGCTGAAAGCTGGTATACTTGTTGAGGGATTGTCCAAGATTAACTGATGTTTGTAAGAATCTGATAGATTGTGTGGTATGGCGGCCATGTTGCATGTCATAATCGCACGGTACAGATGTCATAATCAAAAGAAAAAGGATTTTTTTTTTAGTAGCGGGGAAAAATTTGAGCAGAACCCTGTAAAGTATCTGCATAGCAGGCTGAGGGAATAGGTGAGCGTAGGACGGAGATCCAGGCTGTGCGGATAGCGACAGTCATAAGAAGAACATAAGAACATAAGAACATAAGAAAGTTTACAAACGAGAGGAGGCCATTCAGCCCATCTTGCTCGTTTGGTTGTTAGTAGCTTATTGATCCCAGAATCTCATCAAGCAGCTTCTTGAAGGATCCCAGGGTGTCAGCTTCAACAACATTACAGTCGGGGTAAAGCTGCAGCAGCACCTTTATTCTGTAGTTTGTTAAAAGTGTTTTATTTTCTCTTTTTCTTTGTACCTTCTGTTTTTGATCATTATTTGTTTAGGCACCTGCGAGTGTCTATCTGGCCGTGTCTCATTTACCACTGCTGGTATTTGGGACCGGCGGACCTTTAGTGCCACCTGCTGGTGAACAATAAACAGTGCACCTGAGTGGTGTTTAGCACTAAAACTTTCTGTCTCCTGTGTCAGTGAATTCCTCACCCTTCAACACATACATACATACATACATACATACATAAATCAATAAATAAATAAATAAAATAAGGGGGTGCTGTGGAAATTGTTGTCACGTTATTGAGATGAAAACAATACGTCCTAGGCTGTATAGGGTACGTTTGTTTTATTTAGTAGTGTCAGTGAGCCAGAGAGAGAGAGAGAGAGAGAGATTAAGTCATCATCAGTTTAAGAATGTAAATGCGAGATGCCTATTATGTGCAAAGCATAGAGAAATTTTAGTCAAAACTTGCATTTCAATGTAACTCTATTGAATGTAGTTTTTCTGAATTTGGTCAAATGTCAATATGAAACTGTAAAATAAGTAATATTTATATATACACCACAGCATAGATATACAAATTAATTTACCCATATTTCAAATATGTAACTGGTGCTAAGTTTATCGATAGGCCTATGTGCAATCGTGGGAGGGAGGGAGGGAGAGAGGCAGGTAGAAAATACATAACTGGGTACCCAGATTTTTTTCGGATTAATGATTTTTAAAAAATCACATATATTAATGTTCATGATACATATTTAAATACTATATAGTACACATACATTTAGTCCCTTCAGATCTGTAGATGTGCTCCTTCTTTGTAATTCCTGCATGAAAAATTAACAAAAGTTTAAAGTCAATTAATATTAACAAAACTGGTATGTAACCGACTACTTTTCATAAAAAATCTAAATGAAACAGTGTATTCAGATATTGAGTGAAAATTGCAAATGCCTTTCTTCAGCAATTGATGTGCTTGATTTAACAGATGTATTATTTTTAAATGTTTGACCATGACACGCTTGAGTGACTATGACTGAAGCATATGCACTTAATCACCTAATTAGTGAGACAGTTGATTGGACACTGGATATGGAGTGATTTCAGCTGCTGAATTGCTGGAGGCTGGACTAGGGCAGCGTGCTGCGGCTCGTCGTCTTGGGTGCTCACTGCCAGCAATTTCAAACCTGGCGAGACGGTATAACCAGACACACTCTGTCAATGACAGGCCAGGAACAGGAACCAATTGTCTTTAGAAGTCACATAATTAGTTGAATGGAGTCCACCTGTGTGCAATTAAGGTGTTTCACATGATTTCAGGTTAAATACACCTGTCTCTGGGAGGTCCCACAGTTGGTTAGTACATTTCCTAACAAAAACTACATCATGAAGACGAAGGAACATTCAAAGCAAATCCGGAATAAGGTTCTTCAAAAGCACCAATCAGGGGTAGGATATAAGAACATTTCCAAAGCATTGAATATCCCCCGGAGCACAGTAAAGTCCATTATTAAGAAATGGAGAGAATATGGCACAACTGTGAATCTGTCTAGAACAGGCCGTCCTCAAAAACTGAGTATCTGGGCAAGAAAGGCACTAATCAGGGAGGCCACCAAGAGGCCTATGGCAACTCTAAAGGAGTTACAGTCTTCCACGGCTGAGCTGGGAGACACTGTGCATACGGCAACAATAGCCCGGGTGCTTCACAAAACTGGCCTTTATGGGAGAGTGCCAAAAAGAAAGCCATTGTTGAAAAAAACTCTCATCAAATCTCAGCTAAAGTTTGCCAGAAGGCATGTGGGAGGCTCTGAGACCAAGTGGAAGAAGATTCTATGGTCTGATGAGACCAAAATAGAGCCTTTTGGCCTCAACACTAAGCACTATGTTTGGCGCAAGCCTAACACCGCACATCATCCTGAGAACACCATCCCTACCGTGAAGCATGGTGGTGGCAGCATCATGCTATGGGGATGCTTCTCTGCGTCAGGGCCTGGAAAGCTCGTGAAGATAGAGGGCAAAATGTATGCAGCAAAGTACAGAGAAATCCTGGAGGAAAACCTGCTGAAGTCTGCAAGAGACCTGGAACTTGGGAGAAGATTCATCTTCCAGCAGGACAATGACCCCAAACATACAGCCAAAGCCACACTGGAGTGGCTTAAAAACAAAAAGGTAAATGTCCTTATTATTATTATTATTATTATTATTATTATTATTTTGATGTTTCCAGTACTGAAAAAGGTTACACAACTCTACAGATCTGAAGGGACTAAATGTATGTGTACTATATAGTATTTAAATATGTATCATGGACTTAAAACATTAATATATGTAATTATTTTTTAATCATTACCCGAAAAGGATCTGGTTACCCAGTTCTGTATTTTCTACCTGCATCTCTCTCTCTCTCTCTCTCTCTCGCTCCCTCCCTCCCACGATTGCACATAGGCCTATCGATAAACTTATTATTATTATTTTTTTTTTTTAATTTAGTCATTGCTAATTAGTTTATTATTTTCTCCCCAATTTGAAAAGCCCAATTATTGTTAGGCTCAGCTCACCGCTACCACCCCTGCGCTCTCGGGATGGGCGAAGATAAACACAAGCTGTCCTCCGAAGCGTGTGCCGTCAGCCGTCCGCTTCTTTACACTCTGCAGACTCACCTTGCAGCCGCCTCAGAGCAACAGCGTCGGAGGACAACGCAGCTCTGGGCAGCTTACAGGCAAGCCCGCAGGCGCCTGGCCAGACTACAGGGGTCGCTGGTGCGCGGTGAGCCGAGGACACCCTGGCCGACCTAGCCCTCCCTCCCCCCGGACGACGCTCAGCCAATTGAGCGCTGCCCCCTGGGAGCTCCCGTCCACGGTCGACTGTGGAATAGTCTGGACTCGAACCGGCGACGTCCAGGCTATAGAGCGCATCCTGCACTCTAGCGAGTGCTTTTACTGGATGCGCCACTCGGGAGCCTCGATAAACTTATTTTAAATATGGGTAAATTAATATGTATATCTATGCTGTGGTGTATATATAAACCTCCTTATTTCACAGTTTCATATTGGCATTTGACCAAATTCAGAAAAACTACATTCAATAGAGTTACATTGAAATGCAAGTTTTGACAAAAATTTCTCTATGCTTTGCACATAATAGGCATCTCGCATTTACATTCTTAAACTGATGATGACTTAATCTCTCTCTCTCTCTCTCTCTCTCTCTTTCTCTCGCTCTCTCTCTCTCTCTCTCAAATTCAAATTCAAATTCAAAATTCAAAAAATGCTTTGTTGGCATGACAAAATGAAATTGAGTTTTGCCAAAACAATTCAACAATGAACATTATTACAACACAGTCCAGACAGTACAATGCAACAACCCTCCCCTTTCCCTCCCTCCTTCCCTCTCTATATTTACAGTGGACATGAGTGCCTGGTCCCCGTGCTCCAGGGTGTCTACACCAGGGTCTGTCTCTGTCTCTATGGGTGTGGCAGGCAGCTACATACTGGGCAGCTAGCTCTGCTGCCTGCTTCTCCTCTCCTAACAAAACTGCCAGTTTTTCTAAGTCAGAGAGCAGCTGGAATGTTGTGGCCTGATTGGCCGGTTTGGGGAAGTACGTGTCTCTAATTAGCTTATATTGGGGACAGTGTAACAGGAAGTACGTTTCTGTCTCTACCTCTCCCAGATCACAGTGACAGCACAGCCTTTTTTCTTTGGCAATCCACGTTTTTTTGTGCCAACCAGTTTCAATGATCAGGCTGTGGTCACTGAGTCTGTACTTGGTCAGGATCAGGCTGTGTTTTGTGTTTTTGACCCTGATATTCTGCCAGGGTAAATTATTTTTTTAGGGCTAGATAGCATTGTAATTTATTATGTGATTCAATTTCGTTATTCCAATGTACTTTATAATTGTTTTCCAGATTTAGATTAATTTTAGTCATTTTTTGGGCCAGGAGTTTTTTGTTGGTGGTGTTCTGAAGCTCGCTGTTGTTAATTTGACTCATTTGGCTGAGCGTCAGTACCATTCTACTGAGGGGATTCTCTTGTGGGGGCTGTGTGCAGCTCCGCAGTGTTGTGTGGTGGTAGGACTGCGGATCAGCCTGCTGTAGATGGACCCAGTAGTTCAACGCTCATTTGTGTATGGAGTGGAGTAAGGGGAAGCGGCCTAGTTCAGCCCTGCAAGCGCTGTTGGCTGCACTCCTGTGAACCTGCAGGAGGTGTTTACAAAATTCCAGATGGAAAATTTCTATGGGCTTTGATCCCATTTGTTTAGATGTGGTTCATAAGGGGACCCCATACTCTTTTAATGGGAGAGACAGTGTTTTTAAGTTCATCTTTGTACTACACAATGCGGGGGGGGCATGGGGGTCCCTGGCGCCGCTCCTGCTGACTGGCAGCTCTGTGGTGGGGGCGTGGCCTGGGGGGCTGGGGGTTCCTAGGAGCTCTGGGGCGGCTGGGCGTGCTCCTGGTCTTGGTGTAGGATGGGCTGGTGAGCTCTCGGCCCAGGGCGATGTCCTTGAGGGATTTAGCAAAAAGCTTCATGCCCTCCATGTTGAGGTGCACCTGGTCGTACATGTGGTGGGGCCGAATGTGGTGGTGGTGTGCCAGGTGCACACTGGGTAGCAGGGCGCAGCCCCGTGACACCAGCTCTCTCTGCAGGCTCCTCAGCAGGCTCTGCTGCTGCGTTGTCTTGCTCGCCTCCTCTCTCAGTCTCCGCAGCTCTGTCTTAATGGCCTGGTTGTTCTCCTCCAGTACTCTCATCGCTGCTCTCAGCTCCTGCACCTCGGCCCTGTGTTCGGTCTTCATCCTGTGCACCTAGTCCCTGAACTGCTCTGATGGGCTGGCCAGCTTGTGCTCAGTGTGTTCCCTGAACTCCGTGAACTGCAGCTCCAGCACTGACAGGCACTCCTTCAGGGCTTTGATGTTGTTGACCTGTCTGGGGGAGTCAGTGACAGGGCTGTGCTGGGGGTGGGGAGGCTGGCTGCTGGGTTGTGCTGGGGGTGGCGGGAGAGGCTGGGGGTTTGCAAGCTCTGGTATTGTCTTCTCTCTCTCCACACGCTCTCTCAATGCTGGGAAGCTGTGTTCAAACAGGTCCAGGCTGCTCTCTCTGCCCTGCACCATGACAGTACCATTGTGGTAGATATTGACAGTGAGCATGGTGGTGTCAGCATCACTGTCCTCAAACACGGTCAACTGCCTGCCTCTGCCTCTGCCTCCCTTGCGGATGTTGCAGTAGGTGCTGCACAGTGCAGAGTGCCAGGCGCTGGGGTGCTCGGTGTAGAGCAGCAGGTTGCTCTTGACCATGCAGTTGTCCACTGTGGAGTAGTTTGCTATTAGAGTCCCTGGGGACTCTCTCAGCACTCTGTCTTTGTAGTTTTGCAGAGCAGAGCACAGCTCCTCTCTGTATTTAATCTCACTGCTGCAGCAGCTGTTGCTGCTCAGTGTGTCAAAAGTTGTTACATTTTCAAATGTATTATTTTCTTTTTTTTTTTTTTTTTTTTTTTTTTTTATAAATTTAGTCGTCGCCAATTATTTTTACCCCGGTTTTCACCCCAATTTAGCATGCCCAATTATTATCTGTATCCCCAGCTCACCGCTCGCAACCCCCCCGCCGACTCAGGAAACGGAGGCTGTCCTCCGAAACGTGCTTCTTCCAAGCCGTCATTTTTCGCACTGCAGATCCACAGCAATGCTACCAGACCTATAGTGCCGGAGGACAACACAGATCTGGCGGCTCCGCTGCAGAGCCACAGGCGCCCTATCGGCCACAGGGGTCGCTGATGCGCGGTGAGCCGTGGATTCCCCTGCCGACCTAAGCCCTCCCTACCCGGGCAGCGCTCAGCCAATTGTGCGCCGCCCCCTAGGAACTCTCGGTCACGGTCAGCTGTGACATAGCCTGGATTCGAACCAGCGATCTCCAGGCTATAGGGCACATCCTGCGAGGAGCGCCTTTACTGGATGCGCCACTCGGGAGCCGCCCAAATGTATTATTTTCAATGGCTGTTGAGGGCCTTCTTCAACAGTATGCATTTTTTAAATTTCTCACAGCAGTTTGTATGAAAGTATACAGGTTTTTCTTACAGATTAAGGATTATGGATGATGATGATTATTATTTTCTATTGGTATTTGTTGTTGTATTTATCTTGCTAGTTATATAGATTCTTACCTCCTGTCTCAGTGCTCTATTCTGGCTGCCTGTCTCTATGTTCTCAGTATTTCTGCTGTTTTCTGCTTGGTTTCTTTCTTTAGTTTTTATTTTCTTTTTTTCCATTATTTTTCTTTCAAAATGTTCTCCTTGTCTTCAGTAAACCTTAATCTAGTATTTTATGCAAACAGAAATCACAACTTATGACTTTAACTACTATTAAAACACATTTAAACAATGTTTAAGAGCTCATTTTCTCCTGCTGAGTCTCTCTCTCTCTCTCTCTCTCTCTCTCTCTCTCTCTCTCTCTCTCTCTCTCTCTCTCTCTCTCTCTCTCTCTCATGGAGGATTGTGGGAAGGGCTTGCAGAGAGGTGGAACGCCGGTGCAGTAGGACCGGGAAATTTAAAACTTTATTTATTTATTTATTTATTTATTTTGTTTTGATAGTTACTAGTTGTTCTTTTTGGGTGTTTGTTTGTTCGTGGGTTAGTGGTGTGTGTTTGTTTGTTTGTTTGTAGAGTGGTGGTGTGTGTTTGGAGATCCCGTAATGGGGTCTCATTCAGGAGGGCTGGGGGCTCTCACCCGCCGACACGGGGTCCGTTGCCTGCCTGACCCCGGGGTTTCGGTGGAGGAGTGTCTGCTGGCAGTAGGAGAGGTGGTGGGGTTTGAGAATATTATGTCAGCGTCAAGGATGAATAAAGCGCTGGTAATTTTTTTAGTGGAGGTGTCTCTGGTAAACAAGCTGGTAGAGGAAGGCTTTACAGTAAAAGGAGAATTTGTTCAGGTTTCCCCTCTAGTAACCCCGGTAACGAAAGATATTATTTCTAATGTGCCTCCGTTTTTAAAAAATGAGCCATCAGAAAAGAATTTAGCTCGTTTTGGTAAACTGGTGTCCCCGATTAAGGGAATCCCGCTGGGGTGCAAAAATAACAGTGTTAGGCACGTCATGTCGTTTAGAAGGCAGGCGTTTGTCTTACTAAATGATCCTAATCAAGTTATTAATGTAGCCTGGAATTTTAATGTGGAAGGGATGAATTGTGTGGTGTTGTCAGTTCTGAAATGATTAGGTGTTTTTACTGTGGAGAACAGGGACACCAGAGGAAATCCTGCCCGAGAAAGGAGGCTAGAGCAGAAACAGGGCAGGATCAGGGTGATGCTGGCGGGGAGGAAGTCGGGGGTGTTGGGGGTGAGTGGGAGGAAGAGTTGGCTCCTGCACCGCAGCCGCAGAGCGAGCCCGTGCTGACCGAGGAGGCAGCGATCCAGAAGGAAACCGGAGCAGAACCACCAACACCACAGCCTCGCACAAAGAGACCCAGCCGTAGTCTGTCACTGACGGGTTCGGAGGATAATACAGCTACTACTGAGAATGGTGAAGAACCATTCAAGGTAGTAGCTAAAAAGAAACAATTTCAACAGAAGGCTGCAGAGCTGCCGGATGGCAGAGCTCAGCCAGTGCAGAACTCCGAACCCGTGCAGACAGGGAGACTGCGGGCTCCAGACGGGGAGTCAGTCCCTCCCAATGAGGAGGAAGAGAACACAGCGGAGGTTGTGCCGGGCACGGTGCAAGATTCTCCGCTGGCTGAATCTCAGCCGCCTGAAACAGTGACGGCTGAGGCAGAGACCGGTGTCGAGGAGTCGGAAGGAGCTGCGGATGAGCGGATTCTCAGGGGCGAGCGAGAGGACAGCGCAGAAGAGATGGAGGGGGAGCACTCTGACTCCTCGCTTATCTCAGACAGCCCTGACAGCCAACCCTTCAGTAAGAAAAAGTTATACACGCTTGAGCAGGTAAATGATTTTATGACAGAAACAAAAGGGAAAAGGGGAGTAGAAATAGAGAGTTTTTTCCCTGATTTAAGGTTATTTCTCCACTCCGCTCACGTTATTACAAGGAAAGCAACAATAGAAGAATTTGATCAGCCAAAACGTTATAGATTAAAAAAAATTGTTCAGAAAATTAAGAAAGATCTTAACAGTGGTTCAAAATCTCTTGTTTAAAAATGGCTGTGTTTTATGAAACTTATTTTATTACTTGTTTTAGTCTGTTAGTTTTTTTAGCTATGATAGAAAGGTGCATTTTTGTTTCTTTTAATCTAAACGGCTGCAGACAGTCCAGTACTCCAGTCAGTACTCCAGAGATTTGGCTGCATTGTTAGAGTCCAGTGACCTGGTTGATATATGGAGATGCTTGCACCCCAGTTCAAGACAATACACCTGGTCTCAGTATCACACAAACTGTGTATATAGAGCGAGACTAGACCGGTTTTATACTAAAAATTATTTAAATAAATTTATCAAAGCAAGAATCATCCCCAGTAGTATCTCTGACCACCACTGTCTATTAATTACAGTAATAATTCAATCAGAACCCCACAGAACATCTTACTGGCATTTCAATGTAAAATTATTACAAGATGTAAAATTCAAGCAACAATTCAAACATTTTTGGATAATTTGGAAAAAAGAAAAAGCACAGTATAAAGATTTAAGACAGTGGTGGGACATTGGCAAAATACAAATTAAATGTTTTTGTTAACAATATACTATAAATGCAACCAGGTCACTGAACACAGCCGTGAGAGAGCTGGAGTCAAAAATCCTCCTCCTAGAGGAAAGTTTAAATTCAGAATTTAAAGAACAGACCCTGGAGAACCTAAAAGAGCAGAAACTCGCGCTGGGGAGCTTGCTGAAGGAAAGAGTGAAGGGGGCGATTGTGCGTTCCAGATTCATGGAGTTGAGAGACATGGATGTCCCCACCAGTTTCTTCTTCAACCTGGAAAGGAAGAGAGCTGACAGTAGACAGCTGTGCTGTATAAGGACTCCTGGTGGGAAAGAACTGCACACCCGGGAGGAAATCAGCAGAGAGGCGGTGCGTTTTTACAAGGAACTTTATAATAAAGAACTGTGCAACCTAGAGGACACTGAGCGGCTGCTCCAGGGGTTACCCAGCCTCAGTGAGGAGGAGCAGATTCAGCTGGACACACCGCTGACCCACCAGGAGATGACCGCTGCTGTCAAGCAGCTCTCCAGCGGAAAGGTTCCCAGGATCGATGGACTGCCAGCAGGATTTTATAATATTTTCTGGGATATAATGGGGGAGGATTTGCTCCAGGTTCTGAGAGAGAGCCTCAGCCACAAGGAACTGCCTCTTAGCTGCCGTAGGGCAGTGGTTACACTGCTGCCCAAGAAGGAAGACCTTTGCCAGCTTAAGAATTGGAGACCTGTGTCACTTTTATGTTCTGATTTAAAGATTTTATCCAAAACAATCGCTGATAGATTAAAAACAGTTATTGGAACTGTGGTACATATGGATCAAAAATATTGTATACCGAGTTGCTCTATTTTTGATAACTTATTTTTTATTAGAGATTTTTTAACTGTAAAGTGATATTTGTGATTTGAATGTAGGAATGGTCTCCCTGGCTCAAGAGAAGGCTTTCGATAGAGTCGACCACACCTACCTCTTTAAAACACTGGAGGCCTTCGGGTTCGGCCCTGGTTTTATCTCTTATATTCGGCTTTTATATTCCAACATTTTTAGTATTTTAACCCTTTGCGGTCCATTTATTAATTGCGTGTCAGGCACACCAGGTCTAATTAATTTTCACACGCGCAGTTAATTTTAGACGCGCTGTTTAAAAGTATTTTTTTTCACAGTCAAACAGGTTTAAATGGCCCTGCATATCAACAAAGCACTCACTAGGCATCTCCAGCCCTGCCCCCACCCTTTCATTTGTTATAGCGTTCACCTATGTCAGAAATAAATAATAATAATAATAATAGTCGTACATACCGATCGATCATCTCCGGATCACTCGTTTTATCACCAAACTCCTCAATAATGCGATCCAAGTCATTATTTTATTACTATAACATCTCAAAAAAGCTCTGCAAATGTCCGTGTTTTCTGTGCGCTGATTCAGTCAGCCAACTTGTTTACTTCAGACCGCCCCCGTTATCTGATACCTGATACCATGTATGACTATTCATGAGATACGCAATTGAATGGTTTTCTCAGCTTTTTCCGGAGAAAAACGACTAGACACACGTTTATTGCGTTGCTATAATGATGTCGGACCCAGTCCGACAAAGGACCTGTGAGGAATAATTGCAATGTCGGACCCAGTCCGACAATGGACCGCAAAGGGTTAAAGATCAACAATGGGCTGAGTCAGCCCTTCCCAGTGTGCAGGGGTATAAGGCAGGGCTGCACCCTGTCTGGTATGCTGTATTCGCTGGTTATAGAGCCCCTGTTGCACCTGCTGAGGGTCAGGTTAGCTGGATGGACAGTGCCCTCTTCGCCCTCCACACCCTCCTCTGCCACAGTGAAGGTGTCTGCCTACGCAGACGATGTGACTGTGTTTGTGAGTGGGGATGCAGATTTCAAAGCACTGCAGCAGACTCTAAATGAGTTCCAGAGAGCATCTTCTGCCAAAGTAAACTGGGCAAAATGTGACACCTGCCTGTCAGGCAGCTGGGATGAGGGCAGTTCTCCTGTCCTGCCTGAGGGGCTGGAATGGAACAGAACAGGCATTGAAATGCTGGGGGTGCACCTCGGAACGGAGAACTACATGAAAAAGAACTGGGAGGGTTTGTTGGACAGGGTGAGGGGGCGGCTGCAGAGGTGGAAGGGACTGCTGGCCCAACTGTCCTTCAAGGGCCGGGTGCTTGTTATTAATAATCTGGTGACCTCTAGCATGTGGCAGAAGCTGGTATGCCTGGACCCACCCCAGGGCCTGGTGAAGGAGATCCAGAGAGTGCTGCTGGAGTTCTTTTGGAGCGGGAGACACAGTTTGAGGCCGGCAGTCCTCTACCTCCCTGAGGGGGGGCAGGGGCTAGTCAGCATTTTCAGCAGGGTGGCAGCCTTCAGACTGCAGGCGGTTCAGAGACTCCTGTACACTGAGGAGGAGGCTCATTGGAAGAGGCTGGCCTGTTTCCTTCTCAATAGAGTTGGGGGGCTGGGGTTAGGAAAACACCTGTTTTTAATTGAGAACACCAATTTTAGTAAAGCAGGACTTCCTCCTTTGTATCAAAGTATTTTAAATGCTTGGCAGCTGGTGAGGGTGGAAAGGGATGTGGAGTCCTTGACAGGGCAGGACCTGTTTGAGGAGCCCCTATTTTTTAATCCTCTCTTTCCAGTTAAGTTCCTCCAGTCAATGACGCTCTGTGCCAGTTTTTTAAAAGCAGGTGTAACCAGGTTGGTCCACCTGTTAAATCTTGAGCTCTCCTGCTGGCTAACTGCCTCCCAGTTAACTGCACAGCTAGGCACTCAGAGAGGCTTGCAGAAAGTCTAATGGGTGAGTTGAGGGGCTGCCTCTCCTCGCGGCTCAAGGCAGTCCTGAGGGAGGAGCTGTCCAGAGGCACAGAGCAGAGACAGCATTCCTTATTTCCAGGGATGATTGTGTCACCAGCAGTAGGTGAGGAAGGAGAGGGGGGTGGAGAGAATGGAGGGACTGCTTAAATTGCAGAATGTGGAGGAAATTGTCTTTCACACAATGAATAGCAAACATATATACAAATTGTGTGTTAAAGCCACAGAGTATAGTAGACTAAGGGGTCTGGTAGACTCCAAGTGGAGAGCTTACTTGGCTGTAGAGGAGGGGCACAGGCCGACGCCTCTCGCCAAGAGAGTCGGGGACCTGCAGTGGAAGATTCTACACTGCATTGTGTCCACAGGCAGGTTTCTCCATAGAGTGGACCCCAGTATCAGTGAGCAGTGCGTTTTTTGCTCAGCAGAGGAAACTCTCTTTCATGCCTACAGTGAGTGTGAGAGGCTGCGGCCACTTTTTAATTTACTACAAGGAATCCTGAATAATTTAGGGGTTGTTTCTAGTAGGGAGCTTTTTATTTTTGGGGTTCTGTACAGTTTTAAAATGAAAAACAGGTGTGTTCTTATTAATTTTTTAATTGGACAGGCAAAATTGGCTATTTTAAAGACAAGGAAAAATCAACTCTCTGGTTCTGGACTGACCAGTTTAGTGGTTCAGTTCGAGTGCTCGTGGTCAGCCAGAACAGAGTAGAGTTTGAGTATTTTAAACTGGTCAGTAACCTGGAGGACTTCCAGGAGAGGTGGTGTGTGGGAGACGCCTTGTGTGCTGTGAAATGAGTGAGGAGGGGGGAGCTCCAGTTTTTGTTCTAATTTTATTTAATTTTTTGTTTTACAGTGTTTTTATTTTGGCTTTAATCTGTTTTCAACAAGGAAAAACACTGTTTTTATATTGATATATATAATTTGTCACCACGTGTTAAAAGGCATATTTACTGTGTATTGCAGGGCTCTTCAACTAGATTTTTTACGGGGCCAGATTGTAAAAAAGTTAAGAGTAGGCGGGCCAGAAACATTTTATTCGGCACATTTTTAAGCAACATAATACGTATTATATGAACTAATGTATATTTACATAATTTCACTATATGAATAGTGCTTTAACAGAACACTTTAACATTACCGTTGTATCATCAAAAGACAGCGCACATGAGTATTACACTATGTAACACAATTTTTGTTCCTGGGTAGTAAGTGTTATTTCCTAATTGCTTATGCCTCAAAAGTATAGAAAATGGCTATTATTCCCCACAAACTTTGCTTTTGTGACCAGGACAGTGATATTTTGAAATTGACCTATTTTCAATGAGAAAACGGGCGGATTTGTGTCTTTTCGTTCACATAAAGTCAGAAAAAAACAACATATGAATCCAAATTAACATGTATTTATAATAAAGTAATACAAAAATGACTACAAAAGATTTAGAAGTGAGTAGTTTTTCGAGATTTACGATTATACTGTAAATCACTTTCACGAATCAGCCCCCAAATGTAGTCTCCCATCATGTTCTCGTTATACTGTCCTTCATTGACAGCTCATCCAGGAGCCTCAAAGCCGTGCTGCTCCATAATGGTAAAAAGTACCTATCTCTTCCCCTGGCTCACTCGGTACACCTCAAAGAGGATTACAACAGCATCAAGACCTTGCTGGACGCCTTGAAGTATGATGAGTACGGCTGGGACCCCCGGAAGGTGCTGATGCCACCACTGCACATCAAATTGGGCCTTATGAAACAATTTGTCAGAGCTCTAGGTAAGGAGTCGGCAGCCTTCAAGTACCTTCAAGACTTCTTCCCTAAGCTGTCTGAGGCAAAGGTCAAAGCCGGTGTCTTTGTTGGACCACAGATAAAGAAGATCCTGGAGTGCAATGAATTCCCCAAGAAGTTCACTAGTAAGGAGAAAGCGGCTTGGAACAGCTTTGTCGCAGTGGTTCGGGGCTTCCTGGGCAATCACAAGGCCGAAAACTATGTGGAGCTGGTTGAGACTCTGGTGAAGAACTACGGCACAATGGGCTGTAGGATGTCCCTCAAAGTCCATATCCTTGATGCTCATCTTGATAAATTCAAGGAGAACATGGGAGCGTACTCGGAGGAGCAAGGCGAGCACTTCCACCAGGATATACTGGACTTTGAACGCCGCTACCAAGGACAGTATAACGAGAACATGATGGGAGACTACATTTGGGGGCTGATTCGTGAAAGTGATTTACAGTATAATCGTAAATCTCGAAAAACTACTCACTTCTAAATCTTTTGTAGTCATTTTTGTATTACTTTAGTATAAATACATGTTAATTTGGATTCATATGTTGTTTTTTCTGACTTTATGTGAACGAAAAGACACAAATTCGCCCATTTTCTCATTGGAAATAGGTAAATTTCAAAATATCACTGTCCTGGTCACAAAAGCAAAGTTTGTGGGGAATAATAGCCATTTTCTATACTTTTGAGGCATAAGCAATTAGGAAATAACACTTACTACCCAGGAACCAAAAAAAAAAAAAAATATTTGTTACACATTGTTATTAATTACTATTTTAATAGTGTTAAGCACTTGTATTGCTCTGACGGCATAATTACCTTCATAGATTTTAAAGCTAATAGTTTTAAATGACTGTAAAATAAAAAAATAAAGCACAAACAAAAATAAAAAATACACTGTCCATTGTCATTAGAATACCGGATGTCAGTGCGAGTATACAATACGAAAAATGGCTAGTGTTTTATATTTCAGAGTAAATTAATAAAAGGAAGGACAGTACTGCATAGCCTAAACATCATATACTCACAGCTGTTGAGTTGTGACTGCCTTTCTTTCTTATTCCAACTTGGTTTAATGGGAAAAATTGCATTTATTTCCCTGGGCCACATGCATGAAGTTAGGCTCATACGACGTTACAGCGATTCGAAGGCAGTGTTGCAGTCTTTCACTAGTCAGTGAACTGCGTGTGTTGCTCTTTATCACATTCATGTGAGAAAAGCTGGACTCACATGTATAGGTAGAGCCAAACATAGTGAGCAGAAGTACAGCTAATTTCCTAGCATTTGGAAACTCAACCTGCTGAATGTGTTCAGTCCAAAACTTGACAGCGCCATCCTTTTGTAAATCCTGTTTCAAAGAAGAAGATGCCTGAATGTCCACAAGTTCCAACTGCAATGTCCCTTCTTCGACTGACGAGGGTAACTGCTTTGCAGTCGATGCAAAATCACTTTCCGGTGAAACAGTGAATGGATTCCGAGCAAACATCATGACTTATTTTGTTACATGGAAATTTTGAAATCTGTCATTAAAGTTATCCTTCAGCTTGATCAAGAAATCAGACATCACATTGGTGGCTTTCACTGATGATGAGGTGGTGAAATTGCGCAGCTGTGGGAAGTGGAGATGTTTTTGCAAATACAAATCTGATGAGAAGAGAGACAACTTACTTTGAAATGCATTCAGCTTCTCCACAAGATCGATTACACCGTGTAACAATTATTATTTTTTTTTTTGGTTCCTGGGTAGTAAGTGTTATTTCCTAATTGCTTATGCCTCAAAAGTATAGAAAATGGCTATTATTCCCCACAAACTTTGCTTTTGTGACCAGGACAGTGATATTTTGAAATTTACCTATTTTCCAGAACACTCCAGATAGATTCAGTGCTGAGTAAACTTGGAGTAACTTCTAGAACTTTCCAGTAATATAAATAGTAGTATAAATACAGGGGCCTTAAGCCCACCAGTTCAGTTTAGTTTAGTTCCAGTGGATACATATCTGCATTTTTCTGAGATGGCATCAAGGTCATAGGAGATTTCAAAATGGTGGCATTCCTGATGGGTCTCCAAGGCGGTTTTACAAAGTTTCCCTGCTATCTTTGCCTTTGGGACAGCAGGGACACCAAGGCGCACTACCACAGGCGGGGCTGGCCACAGCGGACCGAGTTCTCTGTGGGGAGGAACAACGTCAAGTGGGAGCCACTGGTGGACCCCCGGAAGGTGCTGATGCCACCACTGCACATCAAATTGGGCCTTATGAAACAATTTGTCGGCAGCCTTCAAGTACCTTCAAGACTCCTTCCCTAAGCTGTCTGAGGCAAAGGTCAAAGCCGGTGTCTTCGTCGGACATAAAGATAAAGAAGATCCTGGAGTGCAATGAATTCCCCAAGAAGCTCACTAGTAAGGAGAAAGCGGCTTGGAACAGCTTTGTCGCAGTGGTTCGGGGCTTCCTGGGCAATCACAAGGCCGAAAACTATGTGGAGCTGGTTGAGACTCTGGTGAAGAACTACGGCACAATGGGCTGTAGGATGTCCCTCAAAGTCCAATTCCTTGAGGCTCATCTTGATAAATTCAAGGAGAACATGGGAGTGTACTCGGAGTAGCAAGGCGAGCGCTTCCACCAGGATATACTGGACTTTGAACGCCGTTACCAAGGACAGTATAACGAGAACATGATGGGAGACTACATTTGGGGGCTGATTCGTGAAAGTGATTTACAGTATAATCGTAAATCTCGAAAAACTACTCACTCCTAAATCTTTTGTAGTCATTTTTGTATTACTTTAGTATAAATACATGTTAATTTGGATTCATATGTTATTTTTTTCTGACTTTATGTGAACGAAAAGACACAGATTCGCCCGTTTTCTCATTGGAAATAGGTACATT
Organism: Acipenser ruthenus; assembly: GCF_902713425.1. Lineage (NCBI taxonomy): Eukaryota > Metazoa > Chordata > Actinopteri > Acipenseriformes > Acipenseridae > Acipenser > Acipenser ruthenus. Next base: position 24,227 of record NW_026708663.1, read on the forward strand.
TCAAAATATCACTGTCCTGGTCACAAAAGCAAAGTTTGTGGGGAATAATAGCCATTTTCTATACTTTTGAGGCATAAGCAATTAGGAAATAACACTTACTACCCAGGAACAAAAATTGTGTTACATAGTGTTATTGTTTTATCCCTTCCCTGTAGTTCCAAATTGAGTGTGTTTAAGTGTCCAAATATATCACTCAAAAAACATACTTTTGCCATGAACTCATCATCCCGAACCATATTTGAATACTTCTCTGCATTCTTATGAGAAGAATTATTGAGAAATTCAATTATTTCATCCTTGAGGTCACAAAAGCGATTCAGTGCTTTACCTTTACTGAGCCAGCGTACGTCGTTGTGCACTAGCAGATCATGATGGTCTGCGGACATGTCAGCTAGCATCAGCCGGAACAGCCGATGTTGAAGGCTTGATGTTGATCGGATGAAGTTTATTATTGCCATCACTGTATTCATGGTATCTTTCAGCTCATTGCAAAGTTTGCCACACAAAACACGTAAGGAAGCCGCTGTAGCTTTCTCTTGTTGAGTGCAAGATCGCACTAGAGTTGCACGAGCATGTTGGTATGAAGAGATCAGCCCCTCTACTTTTGAATTTCTAACTGCAGAGCCCTCTGGATACGTTTTTCCAATAGCTGTGTGTCTGGTTTCAAAATGCCTTTTCACATTGTATTCTTTAACTACTGACACACATTCATTGCACAGTAAACACATTGGCTTTGCATTAGGTGCAGCTGGTAAAATAAACTATAGTACTTTTTGGTCCATTCATTGTTGAATTGATGATTTTCATCGTCAATTTTTCTTTTCTTACCAGCTAGAGTAGAGAGAGACATGTTTAGATCGCTTTCCCCCACAAAGTACAGTACCTTGCATTATGCATAACGGAACAACGCATCTGTCTTGCGTAAGATGTGCGTACTGAGTGGAGATCGGAAATATCTCCCTTGATTTAAATTCAACACTTCTCACAATATATCCGAGCATCTTGTTGGCCTTTTTTATAGCTTCCCCACATTGCTCTAGATGAAGACATTTCTGAGTCAACATAAACTCCTAGGTCTTTTTCATAGTTCCCTTCTTCAATTTCACTATCTCCCATATGATATTTATAATGCACATTTTTATTGCCTGCGTGCAATACTTTACACTTTTCTCTATTAAATTTCATTTGCCATGTGTCTGCCCAGTTCTGAATGCTGGTTCGTTGCCCCTTTACAAACGGACCCAGGACACAGAAATGAAATTTCCAAAGCGCGGCTGCGCTATTTTTAATTTACAAACACAAACACAAAAACAAAATAAACACCTAGCTCTATACGAGCACTAACTAAACACACAGGAACCTAAACTATATTGCAGGACGGCTAAGCCATTTACCTGCTACACAAACTCAAACAAAACACACAAAAAAGCTTTTACACAATACCTTTTTTTTCACTATGCTTGTGCACACTCTCAGTGGGCTCTTCACACACAGTAGCCTCCAGCAGATTGACTGCTGGCTCTAATTTACAATAACAGCCAGGTGCAGGTCATAATTAACTAATAAAACAATTAACAAATTAAACAAATGTGCATTTTCCCCTGTTTATTCCAGCAGGGAGGAAATTGCCCCTCTCCCTGCACAGAATATATATATATATATATATATATATATATATATATATATATATATACAGTGCCTTGCGAAAGTATTCGGCCCCCTTGAACTTTGCGACCTTTTGCCACATTTCAGGCTTCAAACATAAAGATATGAAACTGTAATTTTTTGTGAAGAATCAACAACAAGTGGGACACAATCAAGAAGTGGAACGAAATTTATTGGATATTTCAAACTTTTTTAACAAATAAAAAACTGAAAAATTGGGCGTGCAAAATTATTCAGCCCCTTTACTTTCAGTGCAGCAAACTCTCTCCAGAAGTTCAGTGAGGATCTCTGAATGATCCAATGTTGACCTAAATGACTAATGATGATAACACCTGTGTGTAATCAAGTCTCCGTATAAATGCACCTGCACTGTGATAGTCTCAGAGGTCCGTTTAAAGCGCAGAGAGCATCATGAAGAACAAGGAACACACCAGGCAGGTCCGAGATACTGTTGTGGAGAAGTTTAAAGCCGGATTTGGATACAAAAAGATTTCCCAAGCTTTAAACATCCCAAGGAGCACTGTGCAAGTGATAATATTGAAATGGAAGGAGTATCAGACCACTGCAAATCTACCAAGACCTGGCCGTCCCTCTAAACTTTCAGCTCATACAAGGAGAAGACTGATCAGAGATGCAGCCAAGAGGCCCATGATCACTCTGGATGAACTGCAGAGATCTACAGCTGAGGTGGGAGACTCTGTCCATAGGACAACAATCAGTCGTATACTGCACAAATCTGGCCTTTATGGAAGAGTGGCAAGAAGAAAGCCATTTCTTAAAGATATCCATAAAAAGTGTCGTTTACAGTTTGCCACAAGCCACCTGGGAGACACACCAAACATGTGGAAGAAGGTGCTCTGGTCAGATGAAACCAAAATCGAACTTTTTGGCAACAATGCAAAACGTTATGTTTGGCGTAAAAGCAACACAGCTCATCACCCTGAACACACCATCCCCACTGTCAAACATGGTGGTGGCAGCATCATGGTTTGGGCCTGCTTTTCTTCAGCAGGGACAGGGAAGATGGTTAAAATTGATGGGAAGATGGATGGAGCCAAATACAGGACCATTCTGGAAGAAAACCTGATGGAGTCTGCAAAAGACCTGAGACTGGGACTGAGATTTGTCTTCCAACAAGACAATGATCCAAAACATAAAGCAAAATCTACAATGGAATGGTTCACAAATAAACATATCCAAGTGTTAGAATGGCCAAGTCAAAGTCCAGACCTGAATCCAATCGAGAATCTGTGGAAAGAACTGAAAACTGCTGTTCACAAATGCTCTCCATCCAACCTCACTGAGCTCGAGCTGTTTTGCAAGGAGGAATGGGCAAAAATTTCAGTCTCTCGATGTGCAAAACTGATAGAGACATACCCCAAGCGACTTACAGCTGTAATCGCAGCAAAAGGTGGCGCTACAAAGTATTAACTTAAGGGGGCTGAATAATTTTGCACGCCCAATTTTTCAGTTTTTTATTTGTTAAAAAAGTTTGAAATATCCAATAAATTTCGTTCCACTTCATGATTGTGTCCCACTTGTTGTTGATTCTTCACAAAAAATTACAGTTTCATATCTTTATGTTTGAAGCCTGAAATGTGGCAAAAGGTCGCAAAGTTCAAGGGGGCCGAATACTTTCGCAAGGCACTGTATATATATATATATATATATATATATATATATATATATATATATATATATATATATATATTGTAAACGATCGTACTCACACGGGTTCGTTGCCCCTTTAAAAACACGACCCAGGACACAGGAACTTGATTTTAAGTGCGGTTGCGCTATATTTTAATAAACACAAAAATAAACAAAATACAAAACAAAAACGTTTTGGAGTACTTACTAAACAGGTATTTCCCTGGCTAACTTGCAGGACCGCTAAGCCGTTTACCTGACACCGAACACAAAAACCACACGGGTTCAACACCGCACTTACTTCTCTGGACTGCTCGGAAGCAGAGCACCTCACTGAATAATTTTGCACGCCCAATTTTTCAGTTTTTTATTTGTTAAAAAAGTTTGAAATATCCAATAAATTTCGTTCCACTTCATGATTGTGTCCCACTTGTTGTTGATTCTTCACAAAAAATTACAGTTTCATATCTTTATGTTTGAAGCCTGAAATGTGGCAAAAGGTCGCAAAGTTCAAGGGGGCCGAATACTTTCGCAAGGCACTGTATATATATATATATATATATATATATATATATATATATATATATATATATATATATATTGTAAACGATCGTACTCACACGGGTTCGTTGCCCCTTTAAAAACACGACCCAGGACACAGGAACTTGATTTTAAGTGCGGTTGCGCTATATTTTAATAAACACAAAAATAAACAAAATACAAAACAAAAACGTTTTGGAGTACTTACTAAACAGGTATTTCCCTGGCTAACTTGCAGGACCGCTAAGCCGTTTACCTGACACCGAACACAAAAACCACACGGGTTCAACGCCGCACTTACTTCTCTGGACTGCTCGGAAGCAGAGCACCTCACTTCTGCCTCCTTCTACTCAGCAGCCCCCATGCAGCCTGGCTGCACGTCTTAAATACCCTGCACCCGGTTCTAATTTTTAATCACCACCGGGTGCAGGGGATAACACACAATAAAACAATTACCAAACAATTAAATTAAACAATAACCACAATTAGCAAATTAAATGAAACAATACAGCAAACAAACAAACAAAGGTACATTCTCTCGCAGGGAGGTTTTAACCCTCTCCCTGCTGTCTCACCCAACCCGCTATCTTACAATATATATATATATATATATATATATATATATATACACACACACATTAGGAACACCTTCCTAATATTGAGTTGCACCCCATTTGCCCCCAGAACAGCCTCAATTCGTCGGGGCATGGACTCTACAAGGTGTCGAAAGCGTTCCACAGGGATGCTGGCCCATGTTGACGCCAATGCTTCCCACAGTTGTGTCAAGTTGGCTGGTAGTGGATCTCTACTCTGAATAGCTCGTTCCATCTCATCCCACAGATGCTCAATTGGATTGAGATCTGGCGACTGGGCAGGCCACTGCAGTAAGCTGAATTCACTGTCATGTTCATGGAACCATTCCTTGACAATCCTAGCCTTGTGGCATGGGGCATTATCCTGCTGAAAAAATCCATTAGCAGATGGATACACTGCTGCCATGAAGGGATGCACCTGATTGGCAATGATGTTCAGATATCCTGTGGTTTTCAAACGTTGCTCCACTTTTATCAAGGGGCCCAATGTGTGCCATGAAAACACACCCCACACCATCACACCACCACCACCAGCCTGCAATGCTGACATGCGGCATGATGGATGCATGTACTCATGTGGTTTTCTCCATACCCTAGTCCTCCCATCAGCGTGAAACAGCAGGAACCGGGATTCATCAGACCAGGCAATGTTTCTCCTTAGCCCACTGCAACCGCAGTCTCTTGTGTTTCTTGTGTTTTGCTGAAAGAAGTGGAACTCTGTTAGGTCGTCGGCTGCCATACCCCATTCGTGTCAAGGTACGACGAGTTGTGCATTCTTTTATGGGTCTTTCGGCACTAATGTTGTATTGGACTGTCAGTTGACTAACTGTAGCCCGTCTGTTGCTCTGCACAATTCGTGTCAGCCTCCTTTGGCCTCTTTCATCAATGAGCCATTTTCGACCACTGGCCTGCCGTTGCCTGGATGTCCTTTGGGTGGTGGACCATCCTTGATACACACGGGAAACTGTTGAGCGTGAAAAACCCAGCAACGTTGCAGTTCTTGACACACTCAAACCGACGCGCCTGGCACTTACTACCATACCCCGTTCAAAGGCACTTCAACCAAAACCTAATATTAGATAAAAGGGACCCTGAGTGAACAAATAACACAAAAATGTGATACATATTTCATGTATTTATTAAACAAAGTTATGCAACACCCAATGCCCCCGTGTGAAAAAGTAATCGCCCCCTTAGACTCAATAACTGGTTACGCCACCTTTAGCAGCAATAACTGCAACCAAACGCTTGCTGTAGTTATTGATTAGTCTCTCACAGCGCCGTGGAGGAATTTTGGCCCACTCCTCCATGCAGAACTGCTTCAACTCAGTGACATTTGTGGGTTTTCAAGCATGAACTGCTCGCTTCAGGTCCTGCCACAACATCTTGATGGGGTTTAGATCTGGACTTTGACTAGGCCATTGCAAAACTAAATTTCTTATTCTTCAACCATTCTGATGTAGACTTGCTTGTGTGTTTCGGATCATTGTCTTGCTGCGTGACCAAGCTGCGCTTCAGCTTCAGCTCACGGACGGATGGTCTGACATTCTCCTGTAGAATTCTCTGATACAGAGCAGAATTCATGGTTCTTTCAATGATGTGGAATGCAGTGTTTGGTTTTCACCAGACATAACGGGGCCCATGTCGGTCAAAAAGTTCCACTTTTGACTCATCTGTCCATAGAACATTGTTCCAGAACTCTTGAGGCTCATCCAGGTGCTTTTTGGCAAACTTGAGATGAGCATTCATGTTCTTCTTAGTGAGCAATGGTTTCCGCCTTACTACTCTGCCATGAATTCCATTTTTGCCCAGTGTCTTTCTGATGGTGGAGTCATGAACACTGACCTTAGCCGAGGCCTGCAGATCCCTGGATGTTGTTCTAGGGCTCTTTGTGACTTCCTGGACGATTTTACCCCTTGCTCTTGGAGAGATTTTGGCAGGACGGCCACTCCTGGGAAGATTCACTACTGTCCCAAACTTTCTCCATTTGGACAATATGGCTCTGACTGTGGTTCGGTGGAGCCCCAGAGCCTTAGAAATGGCTTTGTAACCTGTTCCAGACTGATAGGCATCAACAGCTTTTTTTCTGGAGGTCTTCAGGAATTTCTTTTGTTCGTGGCATGATGTGCCTCTAGAACCTGTGTGCTGACAACTTCACTCTGATGGCAATAACTTTTTCACACCTGAAGATTGCATGTTTGATTACCCCTTGCACACAAAACAAATGAAAGAAGCACCAAACTTTGGTGTCATTTTTTCTCTCAGACTCCCTCTATATACTACTACAACCCACAAAAAAATCTGACCAAATACAATGTGAAAAATGTGCAGAAATGCAGAAAATCAGACAGGAGGGAAATACTTTTTCACTGCACTGTATAAAATAAATAAATAAATAAATATAACGAGGAGGCATGGGGTCAGGTGCATCTTCGGGGATACCCTCTCGATCGAGGGCTTTGTCAAGGCCATGGCCAACGTGGTCGGACCATTGGCCATCGTGGCAGCCTCCAAGATGTATAGGAAAGCCATGTTTTTCCTAAAGTCAGAGGGTGCCGCGAATACCGAGATCAAGAGGGGTCGGGTGGCGGGGATGTTTGTCCCCATCGAACTGCTCGCGGGCCTGGGCACAAGGGTCATCCTTTCAAATGTGCCGCCTTTCTTGAAGGATGGCCTGCTCAGGCCCCACTTGCAGGCCCTGGGGGAGATCAAGATGGCTATCCACCCCATCCCCTTGGGCTGCAAGTACCAGCCCCTCCGCCACATGCTGTCCTTCCACCCCCCCCATTTGTTCCTGCGGGGCAGGAAGTGGTGGGCAGCTTCGTGGTAACCTTCAAGGGGACCAACTATGTCATTTTTTTCTCCTTGAGGAGGTGTGGTGCTCCCACTCCCACTGGGGCACCAGAAAAAGATGTGCCCCAAGCTCAAGCAAGGTGCCAAAACATTTGTGCCAGCACCGCACCCCTTCTCAAAGAGGCCTACAGAGGGGGCAAAATTATACCTGCCCCCCTCCCAACATCTAAGGGGGGAAAAAGGCCCCCGAGGCAGCTGGAACCTCTGCGCCACCCGACAGTGTGTAGGGGGAGAAGGCTGCCGAGTGGGCCACTCCCCTTAGTAAGAAAAAGAAGGCGGCCAAATCTACCGGGAGGGCCAAGCAGGGGGCGACAAAGCCCACCGCCGCACCATCTGGTGGTAGGTCATGGGGAGTCCCTGAAAGGGAGACTCCCTTGCCGGAACCCCCTGTGAGGCAAAACAAAATGTCTGACCCCCAGGGGAGAGGGGCAATGCGATGCCGGAGGTGAAATCCCTACTGCCATGACACGGCATAGGACCGTCTCCAGTAGAATTAGGGGGAAGAGGAAGGAGCAAGCCCATATTCCCACATGTGCATGCAAGTGCACAAAAAACGTAACCGCGGTGACAATCTTTGGGGGGCAAAGGAGGACCCCTCAAAACAAAAACAAAACAAAACCAACCATCTCGGCTTCCCCCCTCTACCAGCGACAAGAGTCCTGGCCCTTGTGCTGCCAGAAGGGGAAATGGCACAGGCTCCGTAGAAAAGGCGGAGGGGGGGGGGGGGTGTCATTCAGCCACCTCATTGAATCATCTCCTGGGGTGGTGACGCTCTTCTCTGGGTCATTTCTTCCGATGGTACTCGATGTGCTCAATGTTGTGCCGGGCTGTCTGTTACACTATTGGATCCAGGACGGAGACAGTATCGTTCACCTCTTGAACATGTACGCTCCGTCCTCGGGTCTGGTGAGAGTCCAATTCTTTTGTCGGATGTGGACATACATGAGTAACATCTGCGTCGACGTGGTCCTCAAGGCCACGGACAGGGTGGGGCAAGAACCCTACCCTCTCTCGTCAGCAGCTCTGACGGAGCTGATCACTCAGCTCTCTCTGGTTGACATCTGGTGATGGCAACACATGGATGCCTCGGCCTTCACCTTCACCAGGGTGAGGGAGGGGTGGGTGTCTCAGTCCCGGATCGACAGGTTCTATATTTTGCGGAATCACGCAGATTGCGTTTGCTCCTCTGACATAAGGCCAACTCGAGCAGAGCTTGTACGAAGAGAAGAAGAGCACCTTGCGGGACCTGCAGCTCCAGCGGTCCCAGGGGGCGTTATTTGTGCTTGCGGGTCCAGTTCCTTCTACACGTTGGAGAAAAAGAAGGGAGATCGAAAGAACATCTCTTGCCTTTTGGCAGAGGACGGCTCCCTTCTGACGGATCCGGAGAGCGTGAACGAGAGGGCCAGGGCTTTCTACTCTGCTCTCTTCCCTCCGGATCCAGTCGACTCCGACACGTGCAACGGGTTCTGTGGTATGGGATTCCCACGGTCGGCGAGGGCGTCAGGGACAAGTTCGAGGGCCAACTGACCCTGGCCGAGCTGCTGCCCAAGAAAGGGGATCTTCGTCTGCCTTAAAACTGGTGCCTGGTCTCGCGACAAAATCGTGGCCAAGGCTGCCTCCCTGAGGCTCAAGTCCGTGCTGGCAGACGTGATCCACCCCGACCAGTCCTACACGGTCCCGAACCGGATGATATTTGGCAACATCTTCCTGGTTCAGGACCTCCTGCACGGTCGCCTTCCTGTCTCTAGATCAGGAGAAGGCGTTCAACTGGGTGGATCACAAGTATCTCTTCGGAACCCTGCGAGCATTCGGATTTGGGCCACGGTTCGTCGGCCTGTTCCGGATGCTGTACATGTCTGCCGAGTGCCTTTTAAAGGTTAACTGGTCCCTGACAGCACCCCTCACGTTCAGGAGAGGAGTAAGTCAAAGGATGCCCTCTGTCCGGTGAACTGTACGTGCTGTGCATCGAGCCCTTCCTCTGCCTCCTTCGCAGAAGGCTCACAGGGTTGGCGCTCGGCGCATCAGATACGAGGGCGGTCCTGTCGGCTTACGCCGACGACGTGCTCCTGGTGGCCTCCGATCCGGTTGACCTCGAGAGGATGAGGAGCTGCCAGAGCGTCTACTCTGCCGTTTCCTCTGCCAGGATCAACTGGAACAAGTGCTCCAGGTTATTGGTAGGTCCCTGGCGGGTGGACTCCCTCCCTGTCGCGCTCCAGCAGTTCAAGTGGAGCGCAGACAGTCACCTGAGCCCCGCGGAGACTGGGTGAAGTTGGAGGATAAAGTTGCTGCTAGGCTGAGGTCGTGGTCGGGTCTGTTGAAACTGCTTTCCTTCAGGGGCAGGGCTCTGGTGATCAACCTGAGCAGGATCTCGCAGTTCTCCTCGACCCCCCTCCGAGCCGTGTCGAGGAGGACACTGTACGCGATGACGCTCCATACCCTACACTTCCTCGCCCTTGTCTCCCGCAGAGACACCGCTTGGCGGGAGCCCCTCCGACCCCAGGAGGGTGAGAGTCCCCAGTGGGAGGCCCTGTACTTCCCGCTGGTCCCCAGAGGAGCTGGGGACTTGGGATGGAGGGTCCTGCACGGAGCGCTCGCGTCAGGAGAGATCCTGCGTCACTTTACCGACTCGGACGCCGCATGCCCTTTCTGCGGTCGGTCCGAGTCGGTAAGTCACATTTATTTTTCGTGCGCCAGGCTGCAGCCGTTTTTCCTGCTGCTCAGGAATCTGCTGCTGCAGTTCTGGCTGCATTTTTCACCCACCCATTTTTGGGCACCCTGTTCATGGCTCCACCAGGAAGAAGGACCTCCTCGTGAATCTGCTCCTGGCTCTTGCTAAACTGGCAATTTACAAGACCAGGAAGCGTAAGATGATCGGGGAGGGTCTCTTTGACTGTGGGGCCATGTTCAGGGCCCTTGTCCATTCACGGATTAAGTTGAAGCGCGCCCACGCGGAGTCCGCTGGCGACATGACCTCTTTTGTCGACCAGTGGACTCTAGGGGCCGTGCTCTGTACCACCCCCCCCCCCATTTGTTCTTAATATTTGATTTACAGCTCTTTTTTAGCACTCTCATGGGTGTTAATTAGAATTTTTTCCAGCTGTCTTTGGACAGCTGGTGTAGTCTGTCAAATGTGCCTTAAATAGGACTAATAATAATAATAATAATAATAATAATAATAATAATAATAATAATAATAATAAATACCTGAATCTCAATTCCAGCGGGACAGTGCAAGGCTCTTGCCAGTAGAATGTGATTAGATATATTATTATTTGTTTATTTAGCAGACGCCTTTATCCAAGGCGACTTACAGAGACTAGGGTGTGTGAACTATGCATCAGCTGCAGAGTCACTTACAATTACGTCTCACCCGAAAGACGGAGCACAAGGAGGTTAAGTGACTTGCTCAGGGTCACACAATGAGTCAGTGGCTGAGGTGGGATTTGAACTGGGGACCTCCTGGTTGCAAGCCCTTTTCTTTAACCACTGGACCACACAGCCTCCTATATGTTGTTATTTGGGATCCAGTAGATGCTAATCCACCCTGGACTTTCTGGAACTGTGTTATGTCTTGCAGCAAGCTGATGTTAAGACCCTGTGACAGGGAGAGCCCTGTCGCTGGTTCCTGCACAAATGTGTGCAGCTAGGATGCGGAACAGGAGACACATTGCTAAGCAACCAATGGAGCAGTTAGGCTCGCCCAACGCTGAGCTGATCGGGAGGTCTTGATTGGCTAGGGCATGCCCGGTGATGCTGTGCAGAGCTAAAAAAAAAGTCTGTGCCAAAGGCGCTCTGCGTGGAGTACAGGATGTGCCCCAAGTATAGAGAGGATTGCCATAGTGTAGTAGGCGTTTTTATACATGTATCTCTTTGAAAACACTAAACAGAATACATAATGGTAAAAAATACTAAATATGGTGTTGAAAAAATAAAGAGAAATTGTTATGGTACTTTATAATTTTCCCGAGTGTTCTGAAAAAAGAACACCAATTCCAAGATGCTACTGTAAAAATATATTTTAAGTCAATTTTTATAGGAAGTAAATTACAACCAAAAAAAACCCTGGTCCTGGGGGAGCATCCCACTGAAAACCGCAACCTTACACCTGATGAATGTGTTAGTGTGACAGAGAAAGAATAAATCTTGGTTATAAATCTCCCTCCCGACCTATGAGGTTGAGGTGTAAAGGGAACAAAGTGCCCCAGACTGGATATTCAGACAATTCATTCCAAGGGTTAAGTGGAAGTTGGCCATCTAGAAAGGGGGCGGAGCTACGGTATACCTAGCCATCGCTCCAGAGGGAAAGCGATGTGGCAACTGCAGATTGCAGGAGAAACGGTTGCACTCGCTTACCAGGGGGCATGACTGACGGTACAAAAGGGGACATGGCTGGGTAATCTGTTCCTTTTTGTTATGGTTAAGCTGAACTGAGATGGGAGTACTATGAGTTACCGTGAGTGTATTGTTTGTTATTGTCATGTCTAAAATCTACTTGTTTGTTCTTATTAGATGGCTAACACGATCCAGAGCTGTCGCTAAAAGCCAGCACTAAACCCAGATAACACTTCACAACTATGCACGAATAAATTGTATTTCACCAAATTGTACTTTTTACTCTCGCTCTTTTCGCTCCTTGTAGTTTAACCATGAACCAAGGAACAGACTACTGGGGCCACTTCCCCTCTGTCACACCCTCTTTCGGTGGCGTGGCCAATAACGTCTCCTCCAATCCGTGACTGACACATCGCCTACCGTATTAAGGTGACAACTTCTGTTATCATGGCCCGCCCCATTCCTGCATGGCTGGCTTCCGACTGACCCTGGAATGAACTGCCAAACCATCCATTATGGGGCACTCTGCTCCAGTTATACAGTGCCCTCACAGATCAGGATGGAGATTGTTGACTAGAATTAATTTGCTCTGTCACATATCCCACCACTCAGAAAAAAGCCAAAGGAACTCTCGGCTGAATCTACTTTTCCCATTACACCCCCCTCTCAGGAAAAGTAATCCGCATTTTGATGATCTTTCCCTGCACGGTGAGTCATGAAATACATGAAGGGTTGCAGCGCCAGATACCACCGAGTTATCCGGGCGTTGCTATCCTTCATCGTGCTTAACCATGTGTGGGGCGTGGTCAGTGACGAGATTGAATGAATTTCCCAGTAGGCAATAGCGTAAGGTTTGAGTGGCCCGTTTAATGGCCAGACATTCCTTTTCAATGACGGAGTATACCCACTGGGGGAGCATTTTTTTTTCTAATATAGAGGATGGAGTGTTCTACTCCATCGACTTGCTGGGATAAGACTGACCCCTATATAGAGGATGGAGTGTTCTACTCCATCAACTTGCTGGGATAAGACTGACCCCAGACCAACATCCGAAGTGTCGGTGTGGAGGATGAATTCCTTATCAAAATCTGGTGTGATAAGGGTGGGGGCTTGGCAAAGCCTTTGCTTAATGGTATCAAACGCCCCCTGACATTCTCCTGCCCATTTAATTGAATTTGGTGCGCTCTTTTTCGTGCGGTTCACTAGAGGGTTGAATCGGCAGTAATAACAGGCCAACCCCAAGAGCGACCTCACCCGGGACTTGGTTTTCGGGATTATCGTGTCCATCAAAGCCTAGAATTTTGGAGTTTCACCTGCCCATGTCCCATAACAAATCCCAAATATTGTGTTTCTACTTTGGCAAATGCACATTTACCCAGGTTGGCTGTCAGCCAGGCTACCCTTAGAGACTGCAGTACAGCCGTGACGCTAGCCAAATGCTCTTGCCAGATGGAGCTGTAAATAACCATGTCATCAATATACACTGTTGCATATTCATGATGTGGGCGTAAGACCTGGTCCATTAGTCTCTAAAGGGCAGCGGGCGCACCAGGTAGCCCAAAAGGCATGGTTGTGAAATGAAACAAACCATTAGGGGTAGAAAATACAGTTTTCTCATGTGATCTGCAGGTTAAGGGGATCTGCCAGTATCCCTTCATCAGGTACAGAGTGGACATGAACCTAGCCTTTCCCAGTCTGTAGAGAAACTCGTCGACCCCGGGCATGAGGTAGGCATTGAAATTGACAATACCGATTGGGCTGCCGAATTTCATAATTCACTTTCCGTATAGCCCGAATCACTTCAAATGGCCACTGTCATTTAGCATACAGCTTGGATTCTGATGTGGGAAGAAGCAGCATTACCATGTCTTCTGGCCGAGAGGTCCAAATACGTGCATTTTGGTTCTAATGCTGCTGTTACCGGTGCTGAGCCGATTTGAGATTGTCCTGGGCCAAACGACCGACCAAATCCAGGTGATCACGGAGTAGGAGCACATGATGCACTACAGTGTGAAGTAGTGGTTAGGGCTCTGGACTCTTGACCGGAGGGTTGTGGGTTCAATCCCTGGTAGGGGACACTGCTGCTGTACCCTTGAGCAAGGTGCTTTACCTAGATTGCTCCAGTAAAAACCCAACTGTATAAATGGGTAATTGTATGTAAAAATAATGTGTAAAAAAAAAAAATTTAATTGTATGTAAAAATAATGTGATATCTTGTAACAATTGTAAGTCGCCCTGGATAAGGGCGTCTGCTAAGAAATAAATAATAATAATAATAACATTTTTGGACGAGCCTTTGTGCTCTTCCCACCCCTCTCTCAACAGATTGAGGATGCCGCGAGGCTGTTGGCCGTACAAGAGCTCAAAGAGGGAGAACCCAGTCGAACTCTGCGGCACCTCTCTTACTGCAAACAGGAGGTAAGGAAGCAGCGTTACCCAATGTTTCTGCTCTTGGTTCACAAATCGTCTCAACATCTGTTTTATGTTCCACCAAAAACGTTCCACCAAACCATCCGTCTGTGGATGATAAACAGATGTCCAGATGGGACGTATTTTTAGTATTTTATACACCTGCTGTAACGTTTGAGACAAAAAGTTAGTTCCATGATCAGTCAGTATTTCTTTGGGGATCCGTAATCTGCACTAGTTCCACGCCCTCTTTCAGTGGTGCGGCAAATCACGTCTCCTCCAATCCGTGACTTTCTGGATGTCAGGCTTCCGACTGACCCTGGAATGAACTGCCAAACCATCCATTACAGGGCACTCTGCTCCGGTTATACAGTGCCCTCACAGATCGGGAGGGAGATTGTTGACTGGGATTCATTCACTCTCTGTCACAGTGTTCTACTGTGTTTATTCTTTGGAACTGTGAATTATTATTTCGGGACTGCAACCCGTTATTTAGAGACTGCTGTGTATTGCCTGGGATTATTCTTTGTGGTCACCAGACCAGGATTATAAATAAACATATTGTTTGGACCATGAACTTTGTTGTTTGTCTTCTGTTTCGCAATCACTTCACCACTACACCTGTGCACTGCAAACCACTTTGCCACTGTTAGCCAGTGCATTTCTATATATTTTGCATTAACCTACCTGTAATTATCAAACTCAGACACACCTGTGCGTTACCATACACTATGTTGTATAATTGTATTCCATTTACCTTTATAAGTGTATGTGACAGGCTGGCTCGCAGTGGTGAGGTGTGGTGACGTCACGGACCAGGAAGTAACTGAATCAAAACAATGGATTGGCGGGTGAAGCTGAATGCAACGGCGTTCAGCTGATTTTAATAAATAAATAAACAAAACAAACGATTTGAACCAAACAACAAAAACAAAAGGGCACGAGGGCCAAACGAATAAACAGACAAACAAGTAAGTGTCGTGCTGGCTAATCCAGCACGTTTTAGCAATTGTTATTTTCTGTCTCCTCTCTATCTCCCCGTACCTCCTCTCTGTACACCCAGCCCCGCAGCCCGGACAGCTGCAGATTCTTATACTCTGGTTAACTAGCTGTTAATTATCTTATTACCCCTCGGCCACGCGTTTGGTAAGGATGCACGACTGTCAGCTAGTTAAATAATCAGTAGCTGATCAGCCACACATCCTCACAGGGTTTTTAAATTATAAATATAAAAAATAATACCAAAAGACGAGGCGCTTTTATCCGCGCCGCAAACAAATACAAATAATAATAAATAGGGGCAGGACACTCCGCCACAGTGTACCATGATATTTTTGCATGATAATTTTGCAGTTTTCCCATGCTTCTCCCACCTACTCTGCATTTGCCATGGGCTTTACAGTGCTTACTTATGCTTTTCCTATGCTTTATCAAATCTTGCTATCCTTATATTATAGGAAACTTTTTGTAAGGATTATTTTATTTAAAACATGTACTTTTATTTTTGAAAAGTGTTTCTGAAAAGCATCTAAATATTGTTTAACATTTCCTCACACAACACTGTATTTTTTTTTTTTTTAATTTAGCCGTCGCCAATTTTTTTTACCCAAGTTTTCTCCCCAATTTAGTATGCCCAATTATTATCTGTATCTTGGGCTCACCGTTCGCAACCCCCCCGCCGACTCAGGAAACGGCGGCTGGAACATGCGTCCTCCGAAATGTGCTCCTGCCAAGCCGTCATTTTTCTCACTGCAGATCCACAGCAATGCCACCAGACCTATAGTGCCGGAGGACAACACAGATCTGACGGCTCCACTGCAGAACCACAAGCGCCGTATCGGCCACAGGGGTCGCTGATGCACGGTAAGCCATGGATTCCCCTGCCGACCTAAGCCCTCCCAACCCGGGCAGCGCTCAGCCAATTGTGCGCCGCCCCCTAGGAACTCCCGGTCACGGTCGGCTGTGACATAGCCATGATTCGAACCTGCGATTTCCAGGTTATATGGCACATCTTGCACTCCGCGCGGAGCGCCTTTACTGGATGCGCCACTGGGTAGCCCACAACACTGTATTTTTAATCCTATAAAAGTAAACTGTGTTGAGTCTATTGTGACAAGTAGGGTTTCGCAATGGTTTG
>NW_026708664.1:5000-40396 GCF_902713425.1 Acipenser ruthenus
CATCGAGGCAGCTGCAATGCAGCTCAGGGGTGCAGTGACTCCGATTGAGCAGACAGGGAGTCATGCGCTGGGCTGCCTCTATCTGGGGCAGGGGGGGGGGGGGGCAGAGGGGGTGGGGGGGCGCTCCATCTCAACAGCACCGGTAACACAATCTTAAAAATAAAACCCAATAACGTACAGGGCGCACTTAACCCTTCCCTCCCTGGACACCTGTGCAGGTGTAGCTTTAGCAGCAAAACGAGAGCCTTTTCTTTTTCCATTTATTTATGTATTTGTCAGACGTCTTTATCCAAGGCGACTCACACAGGTGTTCCAGGGCAGCACAGGGTTACAATGCAAGCTTCATATTTAAACACAGTGTAGTTTACTGCCAGTGCAAATAATAATACTACTACTAGAATACACTATGAACTAGGATGCAGCCAGTTAGGATCACAGCAAGTTATATCTACAGTGACATGTTAGCAGTGCGATAGTGCAAGGATAGTGCATCAGCTGAGGATTTGCTGAGCGTGTTGTTGTAAGTTTGATGGATTCTCTGCTCAGAGATCCCATTGCAGAGCAGTGTGAGTCAGTCCAGGTTTTACATTCATTCTAGGAGCTTAATAATAATAATAATAATAATAATAATAATAATAATAATAATAATAATAATAATAATAATAATGACTCCCTTGCATAGTAAGTTATTATTATCATCAATTTCTTAGCAGACGCCCTTATCCAGGGCGATTTACAATTGTTACAAGATATCACATTATTTTTACATACAATTACCCATTTATACAGTTGGGTTTTTACTGGAGCAATCTAGGTAAAGTACCTTGCTCAAGGGTACAGCAGCAGTGTCCCCCACCTGGGATTGAACCCACGACCCTCCGGTCAAGAGTCCAGAGCCCTAACCACTACTCCACACTGCTGCCCCATCATTATCATTACTATCATTGTCATTATTATTCTCATCATCATTATGATTTGATCTCTGGTTTGATCTCTCCTCGTCCCATCTCCATTCTGCAGCTCCCAGGAGATCCAGGCTGTGAAGGGTTAACGCGGGCTGTGTTAAGAATCTCTCTGCCTCTCTGCAGTGGATTTGATCAGCATTGCGCAATTCCTGTCTCCAGTCTCTCTAATCCAATATTATTTTCAGAAGAAAAAAAAAATCAATATTAATATTTTTTTTTTTTTAAAGGAAATGAAATCAAATCAAATTCCTGAGCCGTTTGGTTCTTTGGGGCCCGATAAACGAAACTCTAGGGAGTTGAAACTTTTTTTCTTTTTTTACAGTTTATTGTAATCTTTCAAAACAGCGTTTAACCTCTTACAGGCAGACACACTGTGGGCTGATCAAGCTGCTAGTAAAACCTGGACTGGGTGACACTGCTGTGCAATAGGAGTCTGATTCCCAGCCCTGCAGTCTTACCTGAAAAAACAGTCCTCTAAAGTCTTGTGAACTGGGCCTCTGGTTTCAGAACACAGCTTTAAATTACAGACAGAGGGAAAAGAGGTTTTAGATTAACCCCCCCCCCCCCCCCCCGTGTGTGCGTGTGCGTGCGTGTGCGTGTGCATGTGTCAGTTTTCTCAGATTCATGTTTCCTCTCCTCTCTGTAGCCTGAGAACCTGCTCCTGGCCAGTAAGTGTAAAAACGCAGCCGTGAAGCTGGCTGATTTCGGACTGGCCATCGAGGTGCAGGGAGAGCAGCAGGCATGGTTCGGTGAGTGAAACCATCAACCACAGAGACACACTGAGCCACGCTGAGACACACAGAGCCACACTGAGCCACACAGAGACACTGAGGCACACAGAGACACGCTGAGCCACACAGAGACACACTGAGCCACACAGAGACACGCTGAGCCACACTGAGCCACGCTGAGCCACACAGAGACACAGAGACACACAGAGACACACTGAGATACACAGAGCCACACTGAGACACACAGAGACACAGAGACACACTGAGCCACGCTGAGACACACAGAGACACAGAGACACACTGAGCCACGCTGAGACACACAGAGACACACTGAGCCATGCTGAGACACACAGAGCCACAGAGACACACAGAGACACACTGAGATACACAGAGCCACACTGAGCCACGCTGAGCCACACAGAGACACAGAGACACACTGAGCCACGCTGAGACACACAGAGACACAGAGACACACTGAGCCACGCTGAGACACACAGAGACACAGAGACACACTGAGCCACGCTGAGACACACAGAGACACTGAGACACACTGAGCCACGCTGAGACACACAGAGACACAGAGACACACTGAGCCACGCTGAGACACACAGAGACACTGAGACACACAGAGACACACTGAGCCACGCTGAGACACACAGAGACACAGAGACACACAGAGCCACGCTGAGACACACAGAGACACTGAGACACACAGAGACACACAGACACACTGAGCCACGCTGAGACACACAGAGACACAGAGACACACTGAGCCACGCTGAGACACACAGAGACGCAGAGACACAATGAGCCACGCTGAGACACACAGAGACACTGAGACACACAGAGACACACAGAGACACACTGAGCCACGCTGAGACACACAGAGCCACACTGAGCCACACAGAGACATGCTGAGCCACACAGAGCCACACTGAGCCACACAGAGACACACTGAGATACACAGAGACACTGAGACACACAGAGACACAGAGACACACTGAGATACAGAGCCACGCTGAGCCACACAGAGACATGCTGAGCCACACAGAGACACACAGAGACACTGAGACACACAGAGACACACAGAGACACACAGAGACACACTGAGCCACGCTGAGACACACAGAGACACAGAGACACACTGAGCCACACAGAGACACTGAGACACACAGAGACACACTGAGCCACGCTGAGCCACACAGAGACACTGAGACACACTGAGATACACAGAGCCACGCTGAGCCACACAGAGACATGCTGAGCCACACAGAGACACAGAGACACACTGAGCCACGCTGAGCCACACAGAGACACTGAGACACACAGAGACACACTGAGATACACAGAGCCACGCTGAGCCACACTGAGCCACACAGAGACACGCTGAGACACACAGAGACACACTGAGCCACGCTGAGCCACACAGAGACACAGAGACACACTGAGATACACAGAGCCACACTGAGCCACACAGAGACACGCTGAGACACACAGACACACTGAGCCACGCTGAGCCACACAGAGCCACACAGAGACACACTGAGCCACACTGAGCCACACAGAGACACACAGAGCCACACAGAGCCACACTGAGCCACACAGAGACACGCTGAGCCACACTGAGCCACACTGAGCCACACAGAGACACGCTGAGACACACAGACACACTGAGCCACGCTGAGCCACACAGAGCCACACAGAGACACACTGAGCCACACTGAGCCACACAGAGACACACAGAGCCACACAGAGCCACACTGAGCCACACAGAGACACGCTGAGCCACACTGAGCCACACTGAGCCACACAGAGACACGCTGAGCCACACAGAGCCACACTTAGTCACAGCAGGGGGCACTGCACAACACACGGTCCGGTGCAGGCTGTGTGTAATTCTAATACTGATAATAACATGACTGCTGCTGCTAACAGTGCTAGCAGTATTGTCGCTAGCCCGGGCGTGGCTCAGTCTCTGTCAGCGTGTTTCTGTGGCTGCGTTCCCGCCTCACGCTCCCTGTCCTTTCCCAGGATTTGCCGGAACGCCAGGATACCTGTCTCCCGAGGTGCTGCGGAAAGAAGCGTACGGAAAACCCGTAGATATCTGGGCATGCGGTAAGTCCAAGAGGAACTAAAAACAAAGTGCAACGACAAACGTTTCCACTAGAAGTCTTTCTCAGCGTCTTCAGTGTAAATTCAATGGCAAACGTTTCCACTAGAAGTCTTTCTCAGCGTCTTCATTGTAAATTCAATGGCAAACGTTTCCACTAGAAGTCTTTCTCAGCGTCTTCAGTGTAAATTCAATGGCAAACGTTTCCACTAGAAGTCTTTCTCAGCGTCTTCAGTGTAAATTCAATGGCAAACGTTTCCACTAGAAGTCTTTCTCAGTGTCTTCAGTGTAAATTCAATGGCAAACGTTTCCACTAGAAGTCTTTCTCAGCGTCTTCATTGTAAATTCAATGGCAAACGTTTCCACTAGAAGTCTTTCTCAGCGTCTTCAGTGTAAATTCAATGACAAACGTTTCCACTAGAAGTCTTTCTCAGCGTCTTCAGTGTAAATTCAATGGCAAACGTTTCCACTAGAAGTCTTTCTCAGCGTCTTCAGTGTAAATTCAATGGCAAACGTTTCCACTAGAAGTCTTTCTCAGCGTCTTCAGTGTAAATTCAATGGCAAACGTTTCCACTAGAAGTCTTTCTCAGCGTCTTCAGTGTAAATTCAATGGCAAACGTTTCCACTAGAAGTCTTTCTCAGCGTCTTCAGTGTAAATTCAATGGCAAACGTTTCCACTAGAAGTCTGTCTCAGCGTCTTCAGTGTAAATTCAATGGCAAACGTTTCCACTAGAAGTCTTTCTCAGCGTCTTCAGTGTAAATTCAATGGCAAACGTTTCCACTAGAAGATCACATTGAAAAAAATTGAAAAAAAGATCACATTTCGAAATCTAACATGAAACACTACTGAACTTCTGTTATGGCTTCCAGTAGCGATATTGCAGTGTCTTTGATTACATGATGTTAAATAAAGGATCTGAATTATGTTCATATATATATATATATTGTTAATTGTCTCAATCGTAAAATTCTCGGTGATGCTAAACGTTTGCCGCAGCTGTAGGTCTGACGTCTTGTTTCTTTGCCTGTATTGATGTACTGATGTGTTGATGTACTGATGTGCTGATGTGTTGATGTATTGATGTGCTGATGTGTTGATGTGTTGATGTATTGATGTGTTGATGTGTTGATGTATTGATGTGCTGATGTGTTGATGTGTTGATGTATTGATGTGCTGATGTGTTGATGTGTTGATGTATTGGTGTATTGATGTGTTGATGTATTGATGTATTGATGTGCTGATGTGTTGATGTGTTGATGTATTGATGTATTGATGTATTGATGTATTG
This sequence comes from Acipenser ruthenus, assembly GCF_902713425.1. Classification (NCBI taxonomy): domain Eukaryota; kingdom Metazoa; phylum Chordata; class Actinopteri; order Acipenseriformes; family Acipenseridae; genus Acipenser; species Acipenser ruthenus. The sequence goes on from NW_026708664.1 coordinate 10,096, forward strand.
CTGTATTGATCTGTGTGTCTGCGGTGGCTTTCATTTTAGGGGTGATCCTGTATATCCTTCTTGTGGGGTACCCCCCTTTCTGGGATGAAGATCAACACAAACTCTACCAGCAGATCAAAGCTGGCGCCTACGATGTGAGTAACAGGGGGACCCTGCCCCGGTAATAATAATAATAATAATAATAATAATAATAATAATAATAATAATAATAATAATAATGATTTAACCTTTATTTGAACAGGAATATCCCATTAGGGATTAAAATCTCTTTCTCAAGGGAGACCTGGTCAAGAAGCTGGCGTGCAATACAGAAATGAAACACAGAGCGATATTTTAAAGCACAGTACAACGCTATCAAAGTGTTTCTCAAGAGTGAAAGCACAGGCAAGCATTGCAAAGCACACAGAGGGACAGCACAGCATAGAAAAAACAGAACAGGTCAAACTCTGGTCAATGCACGGTATAGCCATCCACGAAGAACCACTGACCTGTTAAACACTGAGCCCTGCTGAATCTAGAAATGCTCAAAGAGATGTAATAAACTCAACGACAAACGCTTGAGTACAAGTCATTCTCGGCGTCTTCAGTGTGAATTCAATGGCAAACGTTTCCACTAGAAGTCTTTCTCAGCGTCTTCAGTGTAGATTCAATGGCAAACGTTTCCACTAGAAGTCTTTCTCAGTGTCTTCAGTGTAAATTCAATGGCAAACGTTTCCACTAGAAGTCTTTCTCAGTGTTAATTCAATGGCAAACGTTTCCACTAGAAGTCTCTCTCAGCGTCTTCAGTGTAAATTCAATGGCAAACGTTTCCACTAGAAGTCATTCTCAGTGTCTTAATAATAATTTCTCAATCTCATCAAAGGGTAGCCCAAATAAAAAAAGCAAATAATAAAACAGTTTTTTTTTTTTTTAATGAAACAACGGCACAGCGTTTAAAATGTCGTGATAGCAGGGCACAGTCAGCAGTGTCAGCGACTGGATCCTGAGACCCCCCCCCTACTCTCTCTCCCCCAGTTCCCCTCCCCGGAGTGGGACACAGTCACCCCCGAGGCAAAGAATCTCATCAACCAGATGCTGACCATCAACCCGGTCAAGAGGATCACCGCGCAGGAGGCTCTCAACCACCCCTGGGTCTGCGTGAGTACCGCCCCCTGCAGGACAGCTCCGGCACTACAGCACACACAGCGACACTCCAGAGACAGATCGGATTATTATAGCACTGCTAATAATAATAATAATAATAGTAATAATAATTTAACCTTTATTTAACCAGGAATATCCCATTAGGGATTAAAATCTCTTTTTCAAGGGAGACCTGGTCAAGAAGCTGGCGTGCAATACAGAAATGAAACACAGAGCGATATTTTAAAGCACAGTACAAGGCTATCAAAGTGTTTCTCAAGAGTGAAAGCACAGGCAAGCATTGCAAAGCACACAGAGGGACAGCACAGCATAGAAAAAACAGAACAGGTCAAACTCTGGTCAATGCAGGGGAGAGGACGTGGGGGGGGCAGTGGGGGTGGGGGATGCAATTTTATCATGCAGATTTACAGCGGCAGACTTTTCTGAAGCGCTGGGTGCGGTGCTAGACGCGTTCTCAGCCTCATCCCAGCCCTGCTCTGCGTTCTCTGTTTTGAGCCCCATGTGCCTCGTCTCTCTCCACAGCAACGCTCCACCGTGGCCTCCATGATGCACAGGCAGGAGACCGTCGAGTGTCTCAAGAAATTCAACGCCCGGAGAAAACTCAAGGTGAGTTTTTTTTTAGAAGTCTCTCTCAGTGTCTTCAGTGTCAATTCAGTGGCAAACGTTTCCACTAGAAGTCTCTCTCAGTATCTTCAGTGTGACTTCAATGGCAAACGTTTCCACTAGAAGTCGTTCTCAGTGTCTTCAGTGTGAATTCAATGGCAAACGTTTCCACTAGAAGTCTCTCTCAGCGTCTTCAGTGTAAATTCAATGGCAAACGTTTCCACTAGAAGTCTTTCTCAGCGTCTTCAGTGTAAATTCAATGGCAAACGTTTCCACTAGAAGTCTCTCTCAGCGTCTTCAGTGTAAATTCAATGGCAAACGTTTCCACTAGAAGTCTTTCTCAGCGTCTTCAGTGTCAATTCAATGGCAAACGTTTCCACTAGAAGTCTTTCTCAGCGTCTTCAGTGTAAATTCAATGGCAAACGTTTCCACTAGAAGTCTTTCTCAGCGTCTTCAGTGTAAATTCAATGGCAAACATTTCCACTAGAAGTCTCTCTCAGCGTCTTCAGTGTAAATTCAATGGCAAACGTTTCCACTAGAAGTCTTTCTCAGTGTCTTCAGTGTAAATTCAATGACAAACGTTTCCACTAGAAGTCTTTCTCAGCGTCTTCAGTGTCAATTCAATGGCAAACGTTTCCACTAGAAGTCCTCTATGATATGCAATGTAATACTCTTAAAGTCTGACCCCAAACTATTCAGTTGCATATATATGAATATATATGAATATGTAAACGATGTAGCAGCTCGTTTTAAACAGGAATCAGACACTGATTGGTTTCCGATGTTCTGGGAGAAAGCTTAGGTACGGAGATGTGTCGTCAGGAGAGGATTCAGGGAGCTTTTCTCAATAGCACTCCAGAGTGCCTGTCTTATATATCTTGCCTAACTGCGTGTGCGTGAAGCTGAACTTTGTGAACTCTGTTTACTTTCCTGACAATATCTAAACGCTGTCGATTTCGTGCTGTGAGTTTCAATGTTGTTCCAGACCCGGACGAAGAACAGAAGAACACTAGAACGCTAGAACACTAGAACGCTAGAACTCTAGAACACGAGAACGCTAGAACACGACAACGCTAGAACTCTAGAACACGAGAATGCTAGAACACGAGAACGCTAGAACACGAGAACGCTAGAACACTAGAACCCTAGAACACGAGAATGCTAGAACACTAGAACCCTAGAATGCGAGAACGCTAGAACGCTAGAACAAAAAACAATTTTGAGAATGAAAAAAGACCGTGTTCAGCTACAGTCAAAAGTTTTGCATCACTTAGAATTTTAGGATTGAGACATAATTTTAAAAAAACAAACTATAGGAACATTAATTTAGATATTTTATTTAACATCATGTAATCAAAGAAACTACAAAAATGTTATCACAAAAAGTCTACCGGAAGCCATAATAGTAGCATAGTAAGTATTTCATGTTAGATTTCGAAATGTCACATTTTTCAATTTTGTAGTTTTTTATTAAGTATCTGGAAAGCCACGAGATTGAAATTGTGAAGGCTGAAATGTGGCCTGTCCAGCTGTCCAGCAGTGACCCACGCTCTCTCTTGTTCTCCGCAGGGCGCCATACTGACCACCATGCTGGTCACACGGAATTTCTCTGGTAAGTAAAACACATTGGCGTATAAACCCACCTAAAAAAACTGTCTGTGCCTTTCACAATGCGAGCTTTGAAACCAACCAATCAGAGTTCAGCTCCTGACAAAGGTGGCGGCTCCTCCCACCCCCTTGTGTGATTGGCGATTGATGGTTGGAGGTCAGGGGTCAGGGAGCTTATGCAGTCTGCACAGCTGTCACTTGGAGGGGATGCAGGTTTGCTTGAATATATATTTGGTGGAAGTATTTGTCAGGTTGGTTCGATTTTCATTCAAACGCTTTTTGTGCCTGGTTCAATGCAGTTGAATTTGATACTTCGTTCGGATCAGTCTCCTCTGATTTTTTAGAGCATTTTACAGGAGAGCTGCTGATTCCTGGTGCTGTAAAATGCTCTGTAACACATTGAGCGTCTCTCATTACTGTGTATTTACAGAGCACTTACTCAGTGAATACATGTGTGATTACACAGCATTACAGTGTTGTCATGCATAGTTAGCATGTACTAAATGTGTAAATGTTTTTGGATAATATATGTAAGTACACAAGTGTATTCCAAAAAACGGTTAGGGTCAGGGTCCGGATTAGGGGGTCAGGGTCCGGATTAGGGGGGTCAGGGTCCGGATTAGGGGGGTCAGGGTCAGGGTCAGGATTAGGTGGGTCAGGGTCTGGATTAGGGGGGTCAAGGTCAGGATTAGGGGGTCAGGGTCAGGATTAGGTGGGTCAGGGTCCGGATTAGGGGGGTCAGGGTCAGGATTAGGGTGGTCAGGGTCAGGATTAGGGGGGTCAGGGTCAGGATTAGGGGGGTCAGGGTCCGGATTAGGGGGGTCAGGGTCCGGATTAGGGGGGTCAGGGTCAGGATTAGGGGGGTCAGGGTCAGGATTAGGGTGGTCAGGGTCCGGATTAGGGGGGTCAGGGTCAGGATTAGGGGGATCAGGGTCCGGATTAGGGGGGTCAGGGTCAGGATTAGGGGGGTCAGGGTCAGGATTAGGGGGGTCAGGGTCAGGATTAGGGGGGTCAGGGTCCGGATTAGGTGGGTCAGGGTCCGGATTAGGGGGGTCAGGGTCAGGATTAGGGGGGTCAGGGTCAGGATTAGGGGGGTCAGGGTCAGGATTAGAGGGGTCAGGGTCAGGATTAGGGGGGTCAGGGTCCGGATTAGGGAGGGTCAGGGTCCGGATTATGCGGGTTAGGTTCAGGATTAGGGGGGTCAGGGTCAGGATTAGGGGGGTCAGGGTCCAGATTAGGGGGGTCAGGGTCAGGATTAGGGGGGTCAGGGTCAGGGGGGTCAGGGTCAAAGGCTCTATCCTGGCTAAATAAATCCATTTATAGTCCTCTCTGTATAAAAACTCTCCACGAGTCTGATTTGTGAGGCCGTGTGTACGGAGAGCTGGCGAGATGACCAGAGGCTGTCAGCACAGATTGGGCCTCGCTGCTGTTTGAAAAGGTCAGGCCTCCTGCCTTCAGAGCGCTCTCTCTCTCTCTCTCTCTCTCTCCCTCTCCCTCCCCCTCTAGCTCTCTCTCTCTCTCCCTCTCCCTCCCCCTCTAGCTCTCTCTCTCCCTCCCCCTCTCTCTCACTCTCTCTCTCGCTCTCTCTCTCGCTCCCTCTCTCTGTGTTTGAACGGCTGATTCCATTTTTATTAAGAGAAGGGGTGAGTCACGCAGCGGGTTTATAAAAAGAATAGCGGGCAAGGCCAGGCTCCGGGGCTCTGAGGACTTCATGCCTGGAAGCTGCAGCACTTTGGAAATGGCAAATGTTGCGTTTTTATATATTGTGCTTAACAAGGCTTGCTTATGTCATGGATGGGAAAAGCCGCTGTTAGAAACCAGCTGTCCTTCAAGAGGAACGTTCAGCGGGATGATGATGTCACGATGACGTCACCATAGAATGTTCATTCCAAGAGGCTCCACAGTGACTCACTGGAAAATGAATTTGCGTTCTTTTTGCTTCCTGGCTGCATTTGTCCCATAGCAGAGATTTTTACTAATATATAATAATATATAATATAATATACAGCCGTGTGCGAATGTATCAGAACACCTCCTGATCTGCCATTGATATCCTTCATATACCCGCCTGCATGCAAACCTCTGGGTGTGAGAATTTCAATCTCCGCTCAGTAATCAGTGATATAGAAACACACTCGTGTGTGAAAATGTCAGACCGCTTTGTGCTTTAATCAGGCGTCTTAAACAACTTCTAAAAAGTCTCCTGCGTTTTATCGCGTGTGGCTCTGTGCTCCTTTTCTCGTGACTATTTTAAATGAATCGCACGTGTGGTCTGTTAAAATCATCCATTAAATGAGACAATCGCCCACTTGCCTGTTTTGGAGTTTCACCTCCAGCAGTTTGATTTCAGACGCACAGTAAATCAGAACTACAGAAGCGATGGGGTGTCCTAATACACGGGCACGCTGCTGTGTGTAGACTGTACATATATATTTAGAGAGAGAGGGAGTTCAGAAACAGCGCCCAGCTCTATCAGCAGGATGCTCATCAATCACTAGAAATACTTGATGAAGAAAAGTGGCTGATAAACTGGAAGCTCTCTGTTTTAATAATGAGCCGCACCTCCTTCTTCAGAGAGCCTGGTAGAAATAGCCGGGCAGACTGACGCTGCTGTTTCAGTGTGGGAGACTGACAGGGGGAGTGTTCTGAGAACACCGAGACTCTGACCGTTCCGAGGTGGAGTTCCGATTCTAAAAGGAATGCTTCACAGTGACTGACAGGGGGAGTGTTCTGAGAACGCTGAGACTATGACCGTTCCGAGGTGGAGTTCCGATTCTAAAAGGAATGCTTCACAGTGACTGACAGGGGGATGTTCTGAGAACACCGAGACTCTGACCGTTCCGAGGTGGAGTTCCGATTCTAAAAGGAATGCTTCACAGTGACTGACCAGGAGAATGTTCTGAGAACACCGAGACTCTGACCGTTCCGAGGTGGAGTTCAGATTCTAAAAGGAATGCTTCCAGGTTCAGACCATGTGGGGAAATAGTCTGAAGTCCTGAAATCAATTTTTCTTTAAAAAAAAAAGTCATTTTAAACAAGCGTTCATTTGATAAAAACAGTCTTCTTTCATTTTCAGCTGCTTCCTTCTTCTTCTTCTCTTACTAACATTTCCTCCTTCTCTCTCTCTGTCCCCCCTCCATCTCTCTCTCTCTCTCCCTCTCTCTCTCTGTCCCCCTTCTCTCTCCCCTTTCTCTCTCTCCCCTTCTCTTGCCCCCCTCTCTCCCCCTCTCTCACCCCCCCTCTCTCTCTCTCTCTCTCTCTCTCCCCCCCCCTCTCTCTATCTCTCTCTCTCTCTCTCTCTCTCTCGGGTGTGTGTAACAGTTGGCAGACAGACCACGGCTGCTGCTGCTGCTGCTGCAGTGACTGCTGCTGCCTCTGCCGCCACCACCACTTCAAGCCTGGTGGAACAAGGTAGCCACGCAGCCACGAAACTCGCTGTCTGTCTGCCTCTGTCTCTCCCTCTGTCTGTCTGTCTGTCTCTATCTCTCCCTCTGTCTCTCTGTCTCTCTGTCTTCCTCTGTCTCTCTGTCTGTCTGTCCATCTGTCTCTATCTCTCCCTCTGTCTGTCTATCTGTCTCTCTCTCTCTCTATCTGTCTGCCTCTCTCTCTCTCTCTCTCTATCTGTCTGCCTGCCTCTCTCTCTCTCTCTCTCTCTCTCTCTCTCTCTCTCTCTATCGGTCTGCCTCTGTCTCTCTGTCTCTCCCTCTGTCTGTCTCTCTGTCTCTATCTGTCTGTCTGTCTCTCTGCTGTAAAACAGAGAATGCCTGCAGTACCACATCTTCCCATTACATATCTCTATATATCTCTGTAGATATACCCAGCTGTGGCCGAAGGTTTTGCATCACCTAGAATGTGAAGATTGAGACATAATAATAAAAACATTTTAAAAAATAAAAATAAAAAACTATATGAAACGCAATTTCGACCTTTTATTTAACATCATGCTTTTGGCCAGAGCTGTACTTACAGCAACAAACGCTTGCTCAAACTCCCTCTCCTTCCTTCCCTCTCCCCCTCTCCCTCTCTCCCTCTCCCTCCCTCTCCCTCCCTCCTTCCCTCTCCCTCTCCCTCTCCCTCCCTCTCCCTCCCTCCTTCCCTCTCTCCCTCTGCCTCCTTCCCTCTCTCTCTCTCTCTCTTATCCCCCACCACCACAGCCTGCCAGTCAGACCTCCGAATGCTGCATGTGTCAGCTGGCCTGGGTGCATGTGCCGAGGGAGGGAGGGAGGGAGGGAGGGAGGGGGGGGCTATATTGGGATTGGACGATAGAGAATTCCCAGTTATCTGTGTCCGGAAGGACAGGGCTGTGTGGAGCTCCGATCGACTGTGCGTTTGCAGCAAAGCTGGTTTCCGTTTCTGGCAGTCGGGTCCAGGGGCTTGTCCTGCTTGCCAGACAAAGATCCAGTCTCTCCAGCTCTGTTCCCAGTTTGCCCAGTTGCATGGGGGCTACTGGTCTTGTGCATGCAGAATGGATGGGGCGCTGTTTTTTATCTGTCCAGCCAGCGAGAGGGGAGGTGGGGCAAGAAAATAACTTCTGAAAACCTCTGAAAAACTTATTTAGAACCTCTTAAAACCTCTTAATCCACACTCAGCCACACCTGCCTGCGTTCTTTCAATTCTAGAGGTGGGGGGGGAATCTTAAAATCTTCTTAAAAACGTCTTCGGTAGGCTTGCGCTGAGACTTGGAATCGCTTTTAAGAAGTATTTATCGACAGGTATTTAATAAATGATAATAATAATCCATTCATTGATGGTGTTGATTTCAAAACAAGAAAAGCCGTCCTTCCCTCACCTTTACGATCGAGTACACGGAACGTTGGAAAGTGTCGTCTCTTCAAAGCAAGTTTACAGACTTAATCTGAACGTGCTTTTAAAGAAACCTCGAAATCGTGGACCCAGAACCCTGAGACCATCCTCAGGTAAATTTGTTCCACAGAGTAGATTCGTGTCTGCTCAGTTGGGTTATAGAGGAGAGCAGGGCATGCAACTGACGCCGTTTTGGCTCCAACACGGAGCCGGCGCTGCATAGTAAACCATAGAGCCGCTTGAGCCATCATGGCTGACCCAGGGACGCAGTTTCAGCATGGGACTCTTTTTTTTCTTGCTACTGCTGTTGTTGTTTGTTGACTGTTTCTCTTATCTCTGAACCAATCTCTCTTTTTGAACCCCGCTCTCCTCCGCTCTCCTCTGTCTCTCTGCTCTTCTGTAATGTTGTCGCAAGGTAAGCAGGGCCTGTGCTTCTTCAAGAGCCCTTCGGTATGGTTGCTGCATGTCTCACCACGAGCTCCGTGTTCTGTCACACCAGTAACGTCACTGCTTGTTTTAACAAAAATAAATAAATGCGGTCACTCATTTTGTTTAGGAGTTAAGATTGTATTTTGGTATTTTGTTAAAGGAATCTGTATAATATATTTTCTTAGCCTCTGTGTCTATGTTCCTCGTTCTTTGCAATGACTCGGTTTCACATCAGCCATTGCAAAGACTAACCCTCCACTGGGACCCACACTGTACAGGGCTCACATCCGCTGAGTTTCTGCTTAAACACTGGAAGCTGCTCATTCTAAGGGCAAGTAACTGGAGTGGTGTAATGAAGTATGAGAACTAATTACCAGGAATCCTAGGAATCCATTTGCTGCGGAAAAACACAGATTTTCTCCGCTGTCTGGGATGAAAAAAAAAAAAAAAATTGCTAATCCTCTAATCCTCCATGCAGGCAATATTGCTTTACATGTATGTGAACATACGTGTGCAATAAAGCTGCTCCTGGCGTGTCACATTGAAACTGAGCTGCAGTTCAAACCTTTTATTTCAATTGCAGAATAACGCAGCAGTGTGGAGTAGTGGTTAGGGCTCTGGACTCTTGACCGGAGGGTCGTGGGTTCAATCCCCGGTGGGGGACACTGCTGCTGTACCCTTGAGCAAGGTACTTTACCTAGATTGCTCCAGTAAAAACCCAACTGTATAAATGGAGAATTGTATGTAAAAATAATGTGATATCTTGTAACAATTGTAAGTCGCCCTGGATAAGGGCGTCTGCTAAGCAATAAATAATATATTTTTAATGGGAGAATTTTTTATTTAATTTTTAATTGCGGAAAACTAGGATCCCTGCTAATTACTAATCCGAGTGCAATAGACGGTCTTGCACGACGCATGCTGGGGCAGGAATACTTCGTCACGCTGCCCTTTCCCATTCACGAGACCTTCCTGTGTGCATATTGTAGGACGCATTAACACAAGTCCCTTACAAGCTGCACGTTTGTGTCCGAGCGTGCGAAACATCCCCCCTGCAAACTGAACCAAACAACTAAGTAATGTGTGACCTGTAGAAAGGGGGAGGGATTTTAACTGTACCCAGGGCTGGTTATTTTATCAATGCATCCGCAGCCTGTGGAAAACAAGAACTACAGCTCCCAGCATCCCTCACTGTTACGACTGGTGCTGAGGCATGTTGGGAGCTGTAGTTTTTATTCTGATTTCTTGTAGCCCTGATCATTTTAGTACGACTTCTTCAGCTGCCGGTATAAAAAAAAGAACTACGGGTCCCATCATCCCTCACTGTTACGACCGGTGCTGAGGCATGCTGGGAGCTGTAGTTTTAGTAGGGCTGGGGTGGGTGCAGCACATTCAGATCCCTGTCCCTCTCTGCTTAGCCTTTGTTTGCTCAGAACGAGGGTGCAGATCAGTCAGGGCCCCTCTTCTGAGCTCCTGAGCTGTTTGGTGTCTTGGTTTTTCTCCTAACCCTGACGTAGAATTGCATCCCCAGGAGTTTGGTTTGCTCTCCTCGTGAACGCGGTCCATGTGATCGTTTCTCGGGGACAGACAGAAGCGTGGCGATTGCTGCTCGCTCGGTTATTATTACATTATAACTATTAAACTGTGTCTCTCTCTCCCTCTCCCTCTCTGCAGTAGCGAAGAGTCTACTGAACAAGAAAGCCGATGTGAAGGTAAGTGCGCCTCTGTCTGTGTGTGTGTGTGTGTATGCGTGTGTGTGTGTGTGTGTGTCTGTCTGAGTCTGTCTCTCCCTCTGTCTCCCTCTCCTTCTCTCGCTCCCTCTCCCCCTCCCTCCCTCTCTCTCTCCCCCCCTTTCTCTCTCTCTGTGCTGCTGTCTGTCTCTCTCTGTCTCTGCGTGTCCCTGGCTCTGTGACTCTGTCAGTGCCTGCTCTCTCAGGCTGTGCTGCTGTCCTGTCTCTGTCTCTCTCTGTCTCTGCGTGTCCCTGGCTCTGTGACTCTGTCTGTCAGTGCCTGCTCTCTCAGGCTGTGCTGCTGTCCTGTCTCTGTCTCTCTCTGTCTCTGCGTGTCCCTGGCTCTGTGACTCTGTCAGTGCCTGCTCTCTCAGGCTGTGCTGCTGTCCTGTCTCTGTCTCTCTCTGTCTCTGCGTGTCCCTGGCTCTGTGACTCTGTCTGTCAGTGCCTGCTCTCTCAGGCTGTGCTGCTGTCCTGTCTCTGTCTCTCTCTGTCTCTGCGTGTCCCTGGCTCTGTGACTCTGTCTGTCAGTGCCTGCTCTCTCAGGCTGTGCTGCTGTCCTGTCTCTGTCTCTGTCTCTGTCCCTACGTGTCCATGGTTCTGTAACTCTGTCTGTCAGTGCCTGCTCTCTCAGGCTGTGCTGCTGTCCTGTCTCTGTCCCTACGTGTCCATGGTTCTGTAACTCTGTCTGTCAGTGCCTGCTCTCTCACAGCTCCACAGCCTGACCGCATCGCCTGCTCTGATGCAGTAAACCCTTGAGAAGGTAAACCTGTTAGGATAGACAACTCAGTGAGCCCAACAATACCACTGTGAGGGATCGACTAGCTAGGGATCTCAGCCACTGAGTGGAGCAGGCTCGGCATCAACACTGTACACTTTGTGAGTTCACAGTGAAAGCATGGGAAAGCATAGAGAGGCATGGTAAAGCATAGGGAAGCATTGTAAAGCACAGAGAGGTATGGTAAAGCATAGGCAAGCATTGTAAAGCACAGAGAGGTCTGGTAAAGCGTAGGGAAGCATTGTAAAGCACAGAGAGGTCTGGTAAAGCATAGGGAAGCAATGTAAAGCACAGAGAGGTCTGGTAAAGCTAGGGAAGCATTGTAAAGCACAGAGAGGCATGGTAAAGCATAGGGAAGCATTGTAAAGCACAGAGAGGTCTGGTAAAGCATAGGGAAGCATTGTAAAGCACAGAGAGGTCTGGTAAAGCATATGGAAGCATTGTAAAGCACAGAGAGGTCTGGTAAAGCATAGGGAAGCATTGTAAAGCACAGAGAGGTCTGGTAAAGCATAGGGAAGCATTGTAAAGCACAGAGAGGTGTGGTAAAGCATAGGCAAGCATTGTAAAGCACAGAGAGGTCTGGTAAAGCACAGGGAAGCATTGTAAAGCACAGAGAGGTCTGGTAAAGCACAGGGAAGCACTGTAAAGCACAGAGAGGTCTGGTAAAGCATAGGGAAGCACTGTAAAGCACAGAGAGGTCTGGTAAAGCATAGGGAAGCACTGTAAAGCACAGAGAGGTGTGGTAAAGCATAGGGAAGCACTGTAAAGCACAGAGAGGTGTGGTAAAGCATAGGGAAGCATTGTAAAGCACAGAGAGGTGTGGTAAAGCATAGGGCAGCATTGTAAAGCACAGAGAGGTCTGGTAAAGCATAGGGAAGCATTGTAAAGCACAGAGAGGTCTGGTAAAGCATAGGGAAGCATTGTAAAGCACAGAGAGATGTGGTAAAGCATAGGGAAGCATTGTAAAGCACAGAGAGGTCTGGTAAAGCATAGGCAAGCATTGTAAAGCACAGAGAGGTCTGGTAAAGCATAGGGAAGCATTGTAAAGCACAGAGAGGTGTGGTAAAGCATAGGGAAGCACTGTAAAGCACAGAGAGGTCTGGTAAAGCATAGGGAAGCACTGTAAAGCACAGAGAGGTCTGGTAAAGCATAGGCAAGCATTGTAAAGCACAGAGAGGTCTGGTAAAGCATAGGGAAGCATTGTAAAGCACAGAGAGGTGTGGTAAAGCATAGGGAAGCACTGTAAAGGACAGAGAGGTCTGGTAAAGCATAGGGAAGCACTGTAAAGCACAGAGAGGTCTGGTAAAGCATAGGGAAGCATTGTAAAGCACAGAGAGGTGTGGTAAAGCATAGGGAAGCATTGTAAAGCACAGAGAGGTCTGGTAAAGCATAGGGAAGCATTGTAAAGCACAGAGAGGTGTGGTAAAGCATAGGGAAGCACTGTAAAGCACAGAGAGGTCTGGTAAAGCATAGGGAAGCACTGTAAAGCACAGAGAGGTCTGGTAAAGCATAGGGAAGCATTGTAAAGCACAGAGAGGTCTGGTAAAGCATAGGGAAGCATTGTAAAGCACAGAGAGGTCTGGTAAAGCATATGGAAGCATTGTAAAGCACAGAGAGGTCTGGTAAAGCATAGGGAAGCATTGTAAAGCACAGAGAGGTCTGGTAAAGCATAGGGAAGCATTGTAAAGCACAGAGAGGCGTGGTAAAGCATATGGAAGCATTGTAAAGCACAGAGAGGTCTGGTAAAGCATAGGGAAGCATTGTAAAGCACAGAGAGGTGTGGTAAAGCATAGGGAAGCATTGTAAAGCACAGAGAGGTCTGGTAAAGCATAGGGAAGCATTGTAAAGCACAGAGAGGTGTGGTAAAGCATAGGGAAGCATTGTAAAGCACAGAGAGGTGTGGTAAAGCATAGGGAAGCATTGTAAAGCACAGAGAGGTCTGGTAAAGCATAGGGAAGCATTGTAAAGCACAGAGAGGTCTGGTAAAGCATAGGGAAGCATTGTAAAGCACAGAGAGGGATGGTAAAGCATAGGGAAGCATTGTAAAGCACAGAGAGGTCTGGTAAAGCATAGGGAAGCATTGTAAAGCACAGAGAGGTCTGGTAAAGCATAGGGAAGCATTGTAAAGCACAGAGAGGTCTGGTAAAGCATATTACAAAAATGTTTTGAAACTACTAGGAGCAGGATGAGCTCTGATGGGCTGAACGGACTCCTCTCGTTCGGGGAGTTCTGTTCCTGTTTTTCCTCTCGACTCTCCGTCTCTCTCGCTCTCTTTCTCTTTCTTTTCCTTGCTCCTTCGCTCAGCAGTCTCTCTCTCTTCACCTCCCTCGTTCCTTGTCCGCTCCGCCAATCTATTCTAGTTTGCCATGCAGTGTCATGAAACCTATTCCTTTGAGCAGCTAATGCTGAGGGAATGCACAGAGGCGCTTTGTGTGGCTTGGAACCTGTTTTTTTAATAATTTTTTTTGTATTTATTTCAATCTGGGAGGACCTGCACCAGTCCCAGTGTGTCCCAGTGTCCCAGTATCAAAGCTCTAACTGGTCACCAGCTGGAGCCAATACAATACACTACATTACAATACAATACACTACAATACACTACAATACACTACACTACAATACACTGCAATGCAATACACTACAAAACAATACACTACAATCCACTACATTACAATACAATACACTACAATACACTACAATACAATACACTACACTACAATACACTGCAATGCAATACACTACACTACAGTACACTACAATACAATACACTACAAAACAATACACTGCAATACAATACACTGCAATGCAATACACTACACTACAGTACACTACAATACAATACACTACAAAACAATACACTGCAATACAATACAGTAGAATATAATACACTGTAATGTAATACAATACACTACACTACACTACACTACACTACAATGTACTGCAATTCAATACACTGCAATACAATACACTACAATACAATACACTACAATATAATACACTGCAATACACTACACTACACTATAATACAATAACTACAATACAATAACTACAATACAATACACGGCAATACAATAACTACAATACAATATCTATAATACAATGCAATGCAATAACTACAATACAATACAATACACTGCAATACAATAACTACAATACAATAACTACAATACAATGCAATGCAATAACTACAATAAATACAATACACTGCAATGCAACACAATACAATACAATACAATACACTGCAATACAATACACTGCAATACAATACACTACAATACAATACACTGCAATACACTACACTACACTACACTACACTATAATACAATAACTACAATACAATACACTGCAATACACGGCAATACAATAACTACAATACAATAACTACAATACAATGCAATGCAATAACTACAATAAATACAATACACTGCAATGCAACACAATACAATACAGTACAGTACACTACAATACAATACAATATACTACAATACAATACATTACAATACAATACAATACAATACAATACAATACAATACACAGCAATACAATACCATACACTACAAAACAATACACTGCAATACAATACAGTAGAATACAATACACTGTAATGCAATACAATACACTACATTACACTACAATACAATATACTGCAATACAATACACTACAATACAACACACTACAATACAATACACTGCAATACAATACAATACAATACACTGCAATACACTACACTACACTACAATACAATAACTACAATACAATACACTGCAATACAATAACTACAATACAATAACTACAATACAATGCAATGCAATAACTACAATAAATACAATACACTGCAATACAATAACTACAATACAATACACTGCAATACAATAACTACAATACAATAACTACAATACAATGCAATGCAATAACTACAATAAATACAATACACTACAATACAATAACTACAATACAATACACTGCAATACAATAACTACAATACAATAACTACAATACAATGCAATGCAATAACTACAATAAATACAATACACTGCAATACAATAACTACAATACAATACACTGCAATGCAATAACTACAATACAATACAATACACTGCAATACAATACAATACACTGCAATACAATACAGTACACTACACTACAATACACTGCAATACAATACACTGCAATATAATACAATACAATACAATACAATAACTACAATACAATACATGACAATACACTACACTACACTACAATACAATAACTACAATACAATAACTACAATACAGTACACTGCAATACAATAACTACAATACAATACACTGCAATATAATACAATACAATACACTGCAATACAATACAATACACTGCAATATAATACAATACACGGCAATACAATACAATACACTGCAATACATTACAATACAATACACGGCAATACAATACACTACACTACACTACAATACAATAACTACAATACAATACACTGCAATACAATACAATGCACGGCAATACAATAACTACAATACAATACACTACAATACACTGCAATACAATACAATACACTGCAATACATTACAATACAATACACTGCAATACAATACAATACAATACACTGCAATACAATACAATACACTGCAATACACTACACTACACTACAATACAATAACTACAATACAATAACTACAATACAATACACTGCAATACAATAACTACAATACAATGCAATGCAATAACTACAATAAATACAATACACTGCAATACACTACAATACCATAACTACAATACAATACACTGCAATACAATAACTACAATACAATACACTGCAATGCAATAACTACAATACAATACAATACACTGCAATACAATACAATACACTGCAATACACTACACTACACTACAATACAATAACTACAATACAATAACTACAATACAATACACTGCAATATAATACAATACAATACACTGCAATACAATACAATACACTGCAATACATTACAATACAATACAATACACTACACTACAATACACTGCAATACAATACAATACACTGCAATACAATACAATACACTGCAATACATTAGAATACAATACAATAACTACAATACAATACAATAACTACAATACACTGCAATGCAATACAATAAACAATAGATGGATAAATCCAGACTCTCTTCCAGTCTTTGTATATCTGGGTTCATGTGGAAGAGTAGAAGCGAATGCATGAGGGCTCATCGGAGCCGGGTGCCACTTTAACACCTCATACAACACCATACAAACAAACACATGAAAAATATATCCAGGATCCGACCACAGTGTATTCATTTCCATGTACTTCCATAATGACGGATTGCTGTATATGCATCTGTTTCTTTAACTGATGAATTAATTTATTAATTTCCATTATTTTATTCACATTCTTTCATTCTTTCTCCCCTCTCTCTCTTTTTGTCTCGCCATCATTTCAGAAACGGAAATCCAGCTCTTCTGTTCAGTACATGGTGAGGATCACCTTTTATTAAACTGGCTTCACTTTCGGGAGGGGGGGGGGGGAGGGGGGGGCTGGTTGTGGGGAAGCATATCAGCGTCGCACGGGTTCCCGGGGCAATCGAGTGCCCAGCGCAACGCTAACATGCTTCCCCCTCACACACCCGCACCCGTGGGGAGTCTTTTCAGAAGCTGCTTTTGCTAGTCAACAACGATTGAAGCAGAAACAGCAATCTGACACTGCGATAGAAGATTCAGAAGATTCTTTTAGAGAGAGAGAGAGGAAACGGAGAGAGAAAACAAGAGAGAGAGAGAACGAGAGAGAGAAGGAGAGAGGAAACGTTTTCAGGCAGCTTTTTTTTGCGTGCACCGTTTTTAAGCGAGCAGAGATCGAGCGAAGACGATGCAAACTCGGAATTGCTCGGGCATGGAATCGCCTTTCAGAAGTATTGATCGGCAGCTATTAAATAAATCCCTTCATTAACGTGTCGAGATCAAAACCAGGCAAGCCGTCCTTCCCTCACCTTTACACCGAGTACCCAGCGCTGGCGACTAGCTCCCACGCCCAGGGGTTTAAAAAGCGGATTGGAGGTTTACTTTCCTCTCATCCGGGGACATTTTTACTGCTGTGAACCGACAATGATTTGGTGATTTGGTGATTTTAGTGATTTGGTGATTTGATGATTTGGTGATTTGCTGGGAATTACCCACCAGATTGAGCCGGCTGTTTTAAAAGACGATTCAGAGAAACAGCAGCTGTGAAAAGCAGTGCATTGTGGGAGAGTTGAGATGTGAAAAGCAGTGCATCGTGGGAGAGTGTGGAGCTGTGAAGCAGTGCATTGTGGGAGATCGTGGAGCTGTGAAGCAGTGCATTGTGGGGTTATATGCAACTGACGCAGTGCATTGTGGTAGAGCGTGGAGCTGTGAAGCAGTGCATTGTGGGTTGTATCTGGCTGTAGCGGTGTTCTTGAGAGTGAGCTGTGATCGCTGTGTGTGTGTCTCAGTGTGAGCCGTGTCTGTCTGTCTGTGTGTCTCAGTGTCTGTGTGTGCGTGTGTGTGTGTCTGTCTCTGCGTGTATGTGTGCGAGTGTGTGTCTCTGTGTGTGTGTGTGTTACAGTGTGAGCCGTGTCTGTGTGTCTGTGTGTGCGTGTGTGTGTGTGTGTCTGTCTCTGCGTGTATGTGTGTGAGTGTGTGTCTGTGTGTCTCTGTGTTTGTGTGTCTCAGTGTGTGAGTGTGTGTGTGTTAGTGTGTGTGTATGTGTATCCCTGTGTGTGTGTGTCTCTGGGGGTCCCCTGGTGTGTGTGTGTGTGTCTCTGGGGGTCCCGTGGTGTGTGTGTGTGTGTGTGTCTCTGGGGGTCCTGTGGTGTGTGTGTGTGTGTCTGGGGGTCCCCTGGTGTGTGTGTGTCTCTGGGGGTCCTGTGGTGTGTGTGTGTGTGTCTGGGGGTCCCGTTGTGTGTGTGTGTGTGTGTGTGTGTGTGTCTCTGGGGGTCCCGTGGAGTGTGTGTGTGTGTCTCTGGGGGTCCCGTGGTGTGTGTGTGTGTCTCTGGGGGTCACGTGGTGTGTGTGTGTGTGTGTGTGTGTGTGTGTGTGTGTGTGTGTGTCTCTGGGGGTCCTGTGGTGTGTGTGTGTGTGTCTCTGGGGGTCCCGTGGTGTGTGTGTGTGTGTGTGTGTGTGTGTGTGTGTCTCTGGGGGTCCTCTGGTGTGTGTGTGTGTGTCTCTGGGGGTCCCGTGGTGTGTGTGTGTGTGTCTCTGGGGGTCCCGTGGTGTGTGTGTGTGTGTGTGTGTGTGTGTGTGTGTGTGTGTGTGTGTGTCTGGGGGTCCTGTGGTGTGTGTGTGTGTGTCTCTGGGGGTCCCGTGGTGTGTGTGTGTGTGTGTGTGTGTGTGTGTGTGTGTGTGTGTGTCTCTGGGGGTCCTCTGCTGTGTGTGTGTGTGTCTCTGGGGGTCCCGTGGAGTGTGTGTGTCTCTGGGGGTCCCGTGGTGTGTGTGTGTGTGTGTGTGTGTGTGTGTGTGTGTGTGTGTGTGTGTGTGTGTGTGTGTGTATGTGTGTGTGTGTGTGTGTCTCTGGGGGTCCCGTGGTGAGCAGGGGTAGCACACACACACTCTGCTCAGTGAGGTCCCTGTTTCTGTTGTTCTGTTCTCTGGAGGGTAACGTTGTTGTGTTTCCTGCACAGCCCCAGACTAACAGCAACAGAACCAGCACAGTGAGCAGCCCCAAAGGAAACCAGTCCTCCCCCGCACTGGTATTAATCTTCTTTATCCCTCACTTTCTGTGCTGCTTTGTTTTCCCTTTTGTGTTTCCATTTCACAGCCAGGCATGTCCGAGCCATCACTGTCGATTTTGTAATGAACCCTGTTCACAAAACTAAAACAACACTGCAGAGCTGTATAGAGGTCTATAGGAAAGAGAACTCCACTCAACACTGCAGAGCTGTATAGAGGTCTATAGGAAAGAGAATTCAACACTGCAGAGCTGTATAGAGGTCTATAGGAAAGAGAGCTCCACTCTCAACACTGCAGAACTGTATAGAGGTCTATAGGAAAGAGAACTCCACACTGCAGAGCTGTATATAGCTCTATAGGAAAGAGATCTCAACACTGCAGAACTGTATAGAGCTCTATAGGAAAGAGATCTCAACACTGCAGAACTGTATAGAGCTCTATAGGAAAGAGATCTCAACACTGCAGAGCTGTATAGAGCTCATAGGAAAGAGAACTCAACACTGCAGAGTCGTATAGAGGTCTATAGGAAAGAGAATTCAACACTGCAGAGTCGTATAGAGGTCTATAGGAAAGAGAGCTCCACTCTCAACACTGCAGAGCTGTATAGAGCTCTATAGGAAAGAGAACTCAACACTGCAGAGTCGTATAGAGGTCTATAGGAAAGAGAGCTCCACTCTCAACACTGCAGAGCTGTATAGAGCTCTATAGGAAAGAGAGCTCCACTCTCAACACTGCAGAGCTGTATAGAGCTCTATAGGAAAGAGAGCTCCACTCTCAACACTGCAGAGCTGTATAGAGCTCTATAGGAAAGAGAACTCAACACTGCAGAGCTGTATAGAGGTCTATAGGAAAGAGAACTCAACACTGCAGAGCTGTATAGAGGTCTATAGGAAAGAGAACTCCACTCAACACTGCAGAGCTGTATAGAGGTCTATAGGAAAGAGAATTCAACACTGCAGAGCTGTATAGAGGTCTATAGGAAAGAGAGCTCCACTCTCAACACTGCAGAACTGTATAGAGGTCTATAGGAAAGAGAACTCCACACTGCAGAGCTGTATAGAGGTCTATAGGAAAGAGAACTCCACTCAACACTGCAGAGCTGTATATAGCTCTATAGGAAAGAGATCTCAACACTGCAGAACTGTATAGAGCTCTATAGGAAAGAGATCTCAACACTGCAGAACTGTATAGAGCTCTATAGGAAAGAGATCTCAACACTGCAGAGCTGTATAGAGCTCTATAGGAAAGAGAACTCAACACTGCAGAGTCGTATAGAGGTCTATAGGAAAGAGAATTCAACACTGCAGAGTCGTATAGAGGTCTATAGGAAAGAGAGCTCCACTCTCAACACTGCAGAGCTGTATAGAGCTCTATAGGAAAGAGAACTCAACACTGCAGAGTCGTATAGAGGTCTATAGGAAAGAGAGCTCCACTCTCAACACTGCAGAGCTGTATAGAGCTCTATAGGAAAGAGAGCTCCACTCTCAACACTGCAGAGCTGTATAGAGCTCTATAGGAAAGAGAGCTCCACTCTCAACACTGCAGAGCTGTATAGAGCTCTATAGGAAAGAGAACTCAACACTGCAGAGCTGTATAGAGCTCTATAGGAAAGAGAGCTCCACTCTCAACACTGCAGACGCCTGTCTCTTTAAGTCCGAAGACTCCTGCAGAAGAGACTGGGAGCTCTCCTGAACAGCGTCCGCGCTTGAGATCCGTTGGGAATGATGTGTGGGATCGATCATGATTGGAATTCATTTGTGACGTTCAGTTTCAGTAACTGCACTGGAACCCCCCCCCAGCCCCCCCCCCAGCCCCCCGCTAATGCATGATGTGGAAAGAAATTGTTTTAATTTCTACCTACTGGTACTAAACTACTCTCCCTTTCTCTCTCTCCCTCTCTCTCTTATTCTCACTCTCTTGCTATCCTCCCCCTCTCTCTCACTCCCTTCCTATCCTCCCCTCCCTCTCCCTCTCTCCCTCTCCCTCTCTCTCTCTCTCTCTTTCTCTGTCTAGGAGCCTCAAACCACCGTCATTCATAACCCCTTGGATGGAATGAAGGTACTCTCCTCTCTTTTCGCTCTCTTTCCATCCCTCGTTCCCTCTCTCTGTCCACCTGTGTCTCTCCGCGTCTCTCCGTCTCCTCTCTTTTCCCTGGAGCAAAAATCTTAAAAAGTCATGCTGTCTTTCCTCCCCAAACGATATGATTTATGAAAATGTGTGACAGTAGCGTGTTCTATATATATTTCATAAGGAGCCTCGGGGGAAACGACATCAACCAATCGGAGAGCAATTCTGCACAGTCCTGCAGTGATGTCATTTCCCCTGCATGAAGAAACAGATCTATTCCGAGCTCTGTTAAGCCTGTGAGTCCCTGCTTCTGAGCTCTAGCTGTCCTAGATACACTGAGAAGACTGAACTCTCTGTGGCTGTGTCGTGTCGCCTAACCTGAAGCTGCCTGAACCTCACTAAAATACAGATTCTCCTTCAGCTAGGGTTATTACACGAGTTCCCGTTTGTGTTTGTGTGCTGAACTTCCAGTAACAAATATCAAATATAATAACAGCTAACGCCTTCATCTGATTTCCGCAAGAGCGTCTTTCTCCTCCATCTGGTCAGAATGCTTTACTTTGTTGACGAAAGTGTGTGTGTCTGTGTGTGTGTGTGTGTATCAGTTTGTGTGTCTGTGTGTGTGTGTCAGTGTGTGTGTGTATCAGTTTGTGTGTGTGTGTGTATCAGTTTGTGTGTCTGTGTGTGCGTGTCAGTGTGTGTGTCAGTGTGTGTGTTAGTGTCTGTGTGTGTGTTTGTGTTTGTGTCAGTGTGTGTGTCAGTGTGTGTGTTAGTGTCAGTGTGTGTGTTTGTGTCAGTGTGTGTGTGTGTGTTAGTGTGTGTGTTTGTGTCAGTGTATTAGTGTCAGTGTGTTAGTGTTAGTGTCAGTGTGTTAGTGTCAGTGTGTGTGTCAGTGTGTGTTTGTGTCAGTGTGTGTGGCAGTGTGTGTGTGTGTTAGTGTCAGTGTGTATTAGTGTCAGTGTGTTAGTGTCAGTGTGTGTGTGTCAGTGTGTGTGTGTCAGTGTTTGTGTGTGTGTTAGTGTCAGTGTGTGTGTGTGTGTGTCAGTGTTTGTGTGTGTTAGTGTCAGTGTGTGTGTGTCAGTGTATGTGTGTGTGTGTGTGTGTGTGTGTGTCAGTGTGTTAGTGTCAGTGTGTGTGTCAGCTTGTGTGTGTGTGTGTCAGTGTGTGTGTTAGTGTCAGTGTGTGTTAGTGTCAGTGTGTTAGTGTCAGTGTGTGTGTGTGTGTTAGTGTCAGTGTGTTAGTGTCAGTGTGTATTAGTGTCAGTGTGTGTGTGTGTTAGTGTCAGTGTGTGTTAGTGTCAGTGTGTGTGTGTGTCAATGTGTGTGTCAGTGTGTGTTAGTGTGTGTGTGTGTTAGTGTCAGTGTGTTAGTGTCAGTGTGTGTTAGTGTCAGTGTGTTAGTGTCAGTGTGTGTGTGTGTTAGTCAGTGTGTGTGTTAGTGTCAGTGTGTATTAGTGTCAGTGTGTGTGTCAGTGTGTGTGTGTGTTAGTGTCAGTGTGTATTAGTGTCAGTGTGTTAGTGTCAGTGTGTGTCAGTGTGTGTGTGTGTGTGTTAGTGTCAGTGTGTATTAGTGTCAGTGTGTTAGTGTCAGTGTGTGTCAGTGTGTGTGTGTGTGTGTTAGTGTCAGTGTGTATTAGTGTCAGTGTGTTAGTGTCAGTGTGTGTCAGTGTGTGTGTGTGTGTTAGTGTCAGTGTGTTAGTGTCAGTGTGTATTAGTGTCAGTGTGTGTGTGTGTTAGTGTCAGTGTGTGTTAGTGTCAGTGTGTGTGTGTGTCAATGTGTGTGTCAGTGTGTGTTAGTGTGTGTGTGTGTTAGTGTCAGTGTGTTAGTGTCAGTGTGTGTTAGTGTCAGTGTGTTAGTGTCAGTGTGTGTGTGTGTGTTAGTCAGTGTGTGTGTTAGTGTCAGTGTGTATTAGTGTCAGTGTGTGTGTCAGTGTGTGTGTGTGTTAGTGTCAGTGTGTATTAGTGTCAGTGTGTTAGTGTCAGTGTGTGTCAGTGTGTGTGTGTTAGTGTCAGTGTGTATTAGTGTCAGTGTGTTAGTGTCAGTGTGTGTCAGTGTGTGTGTGTGTGTTAGTGTCAGTGTGTATTAGTGTCTGTGTTAGTGTCAGTGTGTGTCAGTGTGTGTGTGTGTGTGTTAGTGTCAGTGTGTATTAGTGTCAGTGTGTGTGTGTGTGTTAGTGTCAGTGTGTGTTAGTGTCAGTGTGTGTGTGTGTCAGTGTGTGTGTCAGTGTGTGTTAGTGTGTGTGTGTGTTAGTGTCAGTGTGTTAGTGTCAGTGTGTGTTAGTGTCAGTGTGTTAGTGTCTGATTCCCACAGGAGTAACACGGGAATATCTTCTGCGCTTCCTCTGAGTTCTGAAGTCATTCATTGTGAATTCAGCCCCCCCTGTTAATTCATGTGGGTTTAATCACCCGGATTCATTCCATGCTCCTCTGTAATGAATGATCACAACATTAAAGGGCTGTGATAGAGCCACCCCTTGAATTATGATTATTATTTATTTGTCAGACGTCTTTATCCCAGGCGACTCACAGGTGTTCCAGGGCAGCACAGGGTTACAATGCAAGCTTCATATTTAAACACAGTGTAGTTTACAATCAGTGCAAATAATAATAATACTACTAGAATACAATATGAACTAGGATGCAGCCAGTTAGGATCACAGCAAGTTATATCTACAGTGACATGTTAGCAGTGCAATAGTGCAAGGATAGTGCATCAGCTGAGGATCCAGTAACGTGGTGCTGAGGTCAGGAGAGTCCAGTGCAGAGCAGGAGGGGCGGATCAGGAGATCTAGAAGTTCATGGGTCAGTAGTGAATACAGCCCCCCCCCCCCCCCCCCCTCGCTGCCCCCCCCCCCAGTAACGCCCCTCTCTGTGTCTCTGCGCAGGAATCCACAGACAGCAGCAACACCACCATTGAGGACGAGGATGTGAAAGGTAGGAGTCCGGGGTTCACAAGCAGGTCTAGTGATATCACCCGGATCTCAGGTGGATTTCGTGTGATTGCATATCGAATCTGAGTGACGGCAGGTCATTTTGCTGCCTGAATGCGATCTGAAAATATTCTGTGATTGCTGAGATCTTTGAAACAGACTCCTTGATTGTAAAGCCAGCAGGACCTGCTCTCTACATGCTTGTAGATATTGTCTGTGTGCTTACGAATTTGACGAGAACAAAGAGGCTCGGCGAGTCTTTCTTTTCAAACACGCAAAGGAGAGGAGAGGAGAAGGGGAGAGAGAGGAGAGGAGAAGGGGAAAGAGAGAGAGGAGAGGAGAAGGGGAGAGAGAGAGGAGAGGAGAAGGGGAAAGGGAGAGGAGAAGGGGAGAGGAGATGTGAGATGACAGAAAGAGGAGAGAGGAGCGAGAGGAGATGTGAAGAGAGAAAGGAGAGGAGTGAGAGAGGAGATGTGAGATGACAGAAAGAGGAGAGAGGAGCGAGAGAGGAGGGGAGATGTGAGATGACAGAAAGAGGAGAGAGGAGATGTGAAGAGAGAAAGCATAGCAAGGACACCTTGAGTTTATTTATAGCAGCCTGTGAAAGGAGGGGGAGGGGAGATGGGAGACTGAGAGAGAGATAGAGAGAGAGAGAGAGAGAGGGAGAGAGAGAGAGGGAGAGGGGGAGATAGAGGGAGAGGTCTGTTTGAGTTGAGTTGAAACAAAGAAGAGCAAAGCTGGTGTGTGTCTGTGCGCATGCGTGCGTGCGTGTGCGCGTGCGTGTGTGTCGATATCTAATGTATATAAACAGAAGTGGCGGGGGGGAGGGAGTTAAACTGGTCCTGAACTCTGTTCAGATGGGAGCTGTGTCCAGTAGTTCAGACGTGTGTCTCAGTGTGTGGACAGTGTGTCTCAGTGTGTCCCAGTGTATCTCAGTGTATGGACAGTGTGTCTCAGTGTATGGACAGTGTGTCTCAGTGTGTGGACAGTGTGTCAGTGTGTATCTCAGTGTGTCTCAGTGTATGGACAATGTGTCTCTGTGTGTCTCAGTGTATGGACAGCGTGTCTCAGTGTGTCTCAGCGTGTCTCAGTGTCTCAGTGTGCTGTTGTTTGAGTACTCTGACATGTCTGAGACACTCTGCAGTTCAGTGTGATCCCTGACAGTCCGCACACCCCTCACTCCATTCTCAGCAATCTCAAGCTGGGTGACATCGCTTTCTGTCTTTTCTTCTCCTTTCTTCCTTTCTTCCTTTCTTTCTTTCTTTCTTTCTTTCTTTCTTTCTTTCTTTCTTCATTTCTCTTTCTCCTTTAAATGATCTTTCCTTCTCTCTCCTTTCGTTATCGTCTTTCTCTCTCTCCCTTCATCCCCTCTCAGCTCAGAGCACAGAGAGCTCTCATGCAGACGCCATCCAATCAGCTCAAAGCCCATCTCCTGTGTTCTGTAAGTCCATCTGAGCATGCTCAGTTCAGCTTCCCCTCACTGACTCCCTCCCTCCCTCACTCCCTCACTCATTCACTCCCTCACTCACTCCCTCACTCACAGACTGACCTGTGTGTGTGTGTGTGTGTGTGTGATCTCTCATAGCCAGCCTCACAGTGATATGGTTTCTGTAACAGTACAGGGTCGCTCAGTGTTGTGTGAAACCTGAAACATCCCTTGATTACTTACTGGGAAGATTTAATGGTATTGTTAATCAGATTGAGGGGGGGTCATGGTATTGTTAATCAGATCGAGGGGGGGGGTCATGGTATTGTTAATCAGATCGAGGGGGGGGTCATGGTATTGTTAATCAGATCGAGGGGGGGGTCATGGTATTGTTAATCAGATCGAGGGGGGGGGTCATGGTATTGTTAATCAGATCGAGGGGGGGTCATGGTATTGTTAATCAGATCGAGGGGGGGGGTCATGGTATTGTTAATCAGATCGAGGGAGGGTCATGGTATTGTTAATCAGATCGAGGGGGGGTCATGGTATTGTTAATCAGATCGAGGGGGGGGTCATGGTATTGTTAATCAGATCGAGGGGGGTGTCATGGTATTGTTAATCAGATCGAGGGGGGGTCATGGTATTGTTAATCAGATCGAGGGGGGGTCATGGTATTGTTAATCAGATCGAGGGGGGGTCATGGTATTGTTAATCAGATCGAGGGGGGGTCATGGTATTGTTAATCAGATCGAGGGGGGGGGTCATGGTATTGTTAATCAGATCGAGGGGGGGTCATGGTATTGTTAATCAGATCGAGGGGGGGTCATGGTATTGTTAATCAGATCGAGGGGGGGTCATGGTATTGTTAATCAGATCGAGGGGGGGTCATGGTATTGTTAATCAGATCGAGGGGGGGTCATGGTATTGTTAATCAGATTGAGGGGGGGGTCATGGTATTGTTAATCAGCTCGAGGGGGGGTCATGGTATTGTTAATCAGATCGAGGGGGGGTCATGGTATTGTTAATCAGATTGAGGGGGGGTCATGGTATTGTTAATCAGATCGAGGAGGGGGGTCATGGTATTGTTAATCAGATCGAGGGGGGGTCATGGTATTGTTAATCAGATCGAGGGGGGGTCATGGTATTGTTAATCAGATCGAGGGGGGGGGTCATGGTATTGTTAATCAGATCGACGAGGGGGGTCATGGTATTGTTAATCAGATCGAGGGGGGGGTCATGGTATTGTTAATCAGATCGAGGGGGGGGTCATGGTATTGTTAATCAGATCGAGGGGGGGTCATGGTATTGTTAATCAGATTGAGGGGGGGGTCATGGTATTGTTAATCAGATCGAGGGGGGGGTCATGGTATTGTTAATCAGATCGAGGGGGGGGTCATGGTATTGTTAATCAGATCGAGGGGGGTTATGGTATTGTTAATCAGATCGAGGGGGGTCATGGTATTGTTAATCAGATCAAGGGGGGGGTCATGGTATTGTTAATCAGATCGAGGGGGGGGTCATGGTATTGTTAATCAGATCGAGGAGGGGGGTCATGGTATTGTTAATCAGATCGAGGGGGGGTCATGGTATTGTTAATCAGATCGAGGGAGGGTCATGGTATTGTTAATCAGATCGAGGGGGGGTCATGGTATTGTTAATCAGATCGAGGGGGTGTCATGGTATTGTTAATCAGATCGAGGGGGGGTCATGGTATTGTTAATCAGATCGAGGAGGGGGGTCATGGTATTGTTAATCAGATCGAGGAGGGGGGTCATGGTATTGTTAATCAGATCGAGGGGGGGGTCATGGTATTGTTAATCAGATCGAGGGGGGTTATGGTATTGTTAATCAGATCGAGGAGGGGGGTCATGGTATTGTTAATCAGATCGAGGGGGGGTCATGGTATTGTTAATCAGATCGAGGGGGGGTCATGGTATTGTTAATCAGATCGAGGGGGGGTCATGGTATTGTTAATCAGATCGAGGGGGGGTCATGGTATTGTTAATCAGATCGAGGGGGGGGTCATGGTATTGTTAATCAGATCGAGGGAGGGTCATGGTATTGTTAATCAGATCGAGGGAGGGTCATGGTATTGTTAATCAGATCGAGGAGGGGGGTCATGGTATTGTTAATCAGATCGAGGGGGGGTCATGGTATTGTTAATCAGATCGAGGGGGGGTCATGGTATTGTTAATCAGATCGAGGGAGGGTCATGGTATTGTTAATCAGATCGAGGGGGGGGTCATGGTATTGTTAATCAGATCGAGGGAGGGGGGTCATGGTATTGTTAATCAGATCGAGGGGGGTCATGGTATTGTTAATCAGATCGAGGAGGGGGTCATGGTATTGTTAATCAGATCGAGGGGGGGGGTCATGGTATTGTTAATCAGATTGAGGGGGGGTCATGGTATTGTTAATCAGATCGAGGGGGGGGTCATGGTATTGTTAATCAGATCGAGGGGGGGTCATGGTATTGTTAATCAGATCGAGGGGGGGGGTCATGGTATTGTTAATCAGATCAAGGGGGGGGTCATGGTATTGTTAATCAGATCAAGGGGGGGGTCATGGTATTGTTAATCAGATCGAGGGGGGGGGTCATGGTATTGTTAATCAGATCGAGGGGGGGTCATGGTATTGTTAATCAGATCGAGGGGGGGTCATGGTATTGTTAATCAGATCGAGGGAGGGTCATGGTATTGTTAATCAGATCGAGGAGGGGGGTCATGGTATTGTTAATCAGATCGAGGGGGGGGGTCATGGTATTGTTAATCAGATCGCTTTGGTTTGCAGTGCGCTGCTGCCCTCTGGTGGTGTGTGCTTGTACTGCCCCGCTCAGCTCTGCCCTGCACGCTGCATCTCCAGCTCCGCACCCCCGCTCTCACTCTGTCGTTTTTTAAACCATTTTCTGTGTCGACTTTTCTCTTTTCATAAAGATTTTTTTTTCTTTTGTGCATCCCTTTCCTGTATCTCTGTGATGTCATTGTCCCTATCTCTGTGATTGATCATCACCCTTCCTTTATGTATCGCTGTGGTGTCATTTCCCTTCTACCTTGTATCTCTGTGATGTCATCACCCCCTGTTTCCTCTCTGTGTGATGTCGCCCCCCCCCCCCCCCCCCCCCCCCCCAGCCACCAAGCTGACTGACATTCTGAGCTGCGCTAGGAGGGGCTCCGGACCCCTCCCAGACGCCCCCAGACTCTCAGACCTGCTCTGCACTGTGCGTCGGGGTTCAGCCCCCCAGACCCAGGCCAAGTCAGAGGGGGGGTCCCCTCGGCCCACTGCCCCCCCGCAGAGACCCTCTTCACCCCCACCGCCCCCCTCCAGCCCCCCCGTCTCCTCCACACAGCGTGAGTACCAGGGAGGGAGCACTGGACACGTGCAAAATATACAGAGACACACGCACACGCGCACGCACACACACATTGAGATGCACACACACACACACACTGACACACACACACACTGACACACACACGCACACACTGACACACACACACACTGACACACACACACGCACACACAACGCACACACACACACTGACACACACACGCACACACACACACACACACACACACACACATACAGACGCACACACAGACACAGTGTGAGACACGCACACACACACACTGACACACACACTGACACACACACGCACGCACACACACACTGACACACACGCGCACACATACACTGACACACACACACACACACTGACACACACGCACACACATACAGACGCACACACAGACACAGTGTGAGACACACGCACGCACACACACACATACACACAGTGTGAGACACACAGACACACATACACACAGACACAGTGTGAGACACAGACACCCATACAGACACACACAGACACACACTAGATCACAACTTTATACAGATAGCATGCTGGGTAGCTGCTGCAGTTCTGTGCAGGGTTTTATATCAGTGTTATACAGCGCGGTCGCTCCAGCAGTGCCCTGTGTACGGTACAGCACAGCGAGGCTCTGCCCAGCACACAGCGGGCAATGCCAGCGCACTGTGCTTTATACAGACCGCATGCTGGGCGCAGGTTTGATTGTGTTTGGAGTTGCTGTGCAAAGCAAAGTCCACCACTGTACAAACATGAGAATACATTTCAAATCTGCGATCCGGCTATATCTGATGAATTACTGAACTGACCTCTCTCCCCCTCCCCTCCCCCTCCCCTTCTCCCCCCACCACTCCTCTCCCCCTCCCCCTCCCCTTCTCCCCCCACCACTCCTCTCCCCCTCCCCCTCCCCTTCTCCCCCACCACTCCTCTCCCCCTCCCTCTCCTCTTCCCCCCCTCAGCTCGCAAGCAGGAGATCATCAAGATCACAGAGCAGCTGATCGAAGCCGTCAACAATGGAGACTTCGAGGCGTACGCGTGAGTGCTGCGTGTGTGTCTGTGTGTGTGTGTGTGTGTGTGTATCTCTGTGTGTGTGTCTGTCTTTGTGTCTCAGTGTCTGTGTGTGTGTGTCTGTGTGTGTGTGTGTGTCTGTGCGTCTCTGTGTGTGTGTGTCTGTCTTTGCGTCTCAGTGTGTTTCTGTGTGTGTGTGTGTGTGTCTCTGTGTGTGTCTGTCGTTGCGTCTCAGTGTGTTTCTGTGTGTGTGTGTGTGTGTCTCTGTGTGTGTGTCTGTCTTTGTGTCTCAGTGTGTTTCTGTGTGTGTGTGTGTGTGTCTCTGTGTGTGTGTCTGTCTTTGCGTCTCAGTGTGTTTCTGTGTGTGTGTGTGTGTGCGTCTGTGTGTGTGTGTGTGTGTGTGTGTGTGTGTGTGTGTGTCAGTGTGTGTGTGTGTGTGTGTGTGTGTGTGTGTGTGTGTGTGTGTGTGTGTCTCTGTCTCTGATGCAGTGAGAGCATAGCCCTGTCCTCACGCTCTCTCTCTCTCTCTCTCTCTCTCTCTCTCTCTCTCTCTCTCTCTCTCTCTCTATGCAGTAGGATCTGTGACCCCGGGCTGACCTCTTTCGAACCCGAGGCTCTGGGGAACCTGGTGGAGGGGATGGACTTCCATCGATTCTACTTCGAGAACCGTACGAGCCCCCCCCCCCCGATCAAACCCTCCCCTCAACTCTCCCCCTCTCTCAC